>NW_027363743.1:207500-260000 GCF_046119375.1 Phyllobates terribilis
TCAGTATTGAGTAGAAGCACCCTTTTGAGCTAGTACAGCCGTGAGTCTTCTTGGGAATGATGCAACAAGTTTTTCACAGCTGGATTTTGGGATCCTCTGCCATTCTTCCTTGCAGATCCTCTCCAGTTCCGTCAGGTTGGATGGTGAACGTTGGTGGACAGCCATTTTCAGATCTCTCCAGAGATGCTCAATTGGGTTTAGGTCAGGGCTCTGGCTGGGCCAGTCAAGAATGGTCACAGAGTTGTTCTGAAGCCACTCCTTTGTTATTTTAGCTGTGTGCTTAGGGTCATTGTCTTGTTGGACGGTGAACCTTCGGCCAAGCCTGAGGTCCAGAGCACTCTGGAAGAAGTTTTCATCCAGGATATCTCTGTACTTGACTGCATTCATGTTTCCTTCAATTGCAACCAGTTGTCCTGTCCCTGCAGCTGAAAAACACCCCCATAGCATGATGCTGCCTCCATCATGTTTCACTGTTGGGATTGTATTGGGCAGGTGATGAGCAGTGCCTGGTTTTCTCCACACATACCGCTTAGAATTATCATCAAAAAATTCTATCTTCGTCTCATCAGACCAGAGAATTTTATTTTTCATAGTCTGGGAGTCCTTCATGTGTTTTTGAGCAAACTCTATGCGGGCTTTCATATGTCTTGCACTGAGGAGAGACTTCCATTGGGCCACTCTGCCATAAAGGCCCGACTGGTGGAGAGCTGCAGTGATAGTTGACTTTGTGGAACTTTCTCCTATCTCCCTACTGCATCTCTGGAGCTCAGCCACAGTGATTTTGGGGTTCTTCTTTACCTCTCTCACCAAGGCTATTCTCCCACAATTGCTCAGTTTGGCTGGACAGCCAGGTCTAGGAAGACTTCTAGTGGTCCCAAACTTCTTCCATTTAAGGATTATGGAGGCCACTGTGCTCTTAGGACCCTTGAGTAATGCATAAATTCTTTTGTAACCTTGGCCAGATCTGTGCCTTGCCACAATTCTGTCTCTGAGCTCCTTGGGCAGTTCCTTTGAGCTCATGATTCTCATTTGGTCTGACATGCACTGTGAGCTTTGAGGTCTTATATAGACAGGTGTGTGCCTTTCCAAATCAAGTCCTATCAGTTTAATTAAACACAGCTGGACTCCAATGAAGGAGTAGAACCATCTCAAGGAGGATCACAAGGAAATGGACAGCATGTGACTTAAATATGAGTGTCTGAGCAAAGGGTCTGAATACTTATGACCATGTGATATTTCAGTTTTTGTTTTCTAAATAAATTTGCAAAAAATTTCTACATTTCTGTTTTAATCACACGCTGATGACCTATCTTATGAAAAGAGTCAAGTCCCAGACAACCGTCTTTTACTCTTTACTGCCATCTTCCCCATGTTTAGGGTGGATAGTGTAGGGCGCCCATTGTTCATACCCAGAATCTATGCCTGTTCCATGTGCAGGAGGTGTGAGTTGTATATATTACACAAAGGTCAACATTGGAGATGAACTCCAATCCTGACCGTTTTAACCCCTGTGATCAATAGTGACTTTATTAGTCAATAAAGACTCATTCAGACGTCCGTGGTAATCAGTCCATGCACGGACTTTCCCGACCCTAACGTGACTGCTTTATATATTTCTATGAAGCTGTAGACACTCCTGACCCGAGGGCATGTCATTCTGTACGGGGAGTTGGGGAGGAGCGTCAATGTTACTTTGTAACCGCACAGATTTATGTGTCATTTATGTCCATTTTATAGTATTGGGGTAATTCACCTGGGGGATCTAATAAATTCCAAATCATCAAATATTCTGAATTATTACATGTCCGTCATAAAGTATACAAACCTCCCTTGGATTGGTATATAGAGCCCAAAAACAAGCTGCTAATTCAAAATGTTATCAGGGTAATTTCCTAATTTTCTGCTCAGTTTCTTGCTTCTGATCTTGTAAAATTCCCCATTCCATTGCTGATCTGTGCCAGATTATCTGGTTCATTAACCCTCGACTGGTGAGGTGGGGTTTATGTCACGCAACTGGTGAGGTGGGGTTTCCTATACCCCAGTGTTTAGAAATCTCTTATTTTTACAGAAAATGCGAAGGTCACGTTTGTTTTAATCGTTTTCTTATTGGCGATTGATTGCATATGAGTGTAACAAATTTTTGACACCCACAAATGGATGGAAGCTAGTGAGACACGTATCCTCATACCAGCATTTTTCAATGAATGGCAGCCGAACAAAAATTCCCTGGGGTGTGGCGACCCCCACCTCACCAGTTGAGGGTTAAAGGGATTTTCCTTTAACCCGTTGGTGCAGCTGTTTTTTTTTTTTTTTGTAACTGTGCACTAGTCACCTTCCTTGGGTCCAGCACAGGGTCTCTGCCACTGCTCCCAGTGTCTGTTACTGTCCTTTGGCGTCACGTCGACAGCGCTGCAACCAATAACTGAGATCAGCAGCTTTGCCCGAGTTAACGGCACTACTTGCTCAGAGTCACTGAACTCACTGACTGGCTGCAGCGCTGTCAATGTGACAAATAGCTGACACTCTGCATTAGACCCAGAGAGGGTGAGTAAAGTATTGCTTTAAAAAAGAAAAGAAAATTGTATTAAAAAAACTGTAGTGTAATTCTTTAGCATCTTCTATAAGTGCAGCATAAATGACTCTAATGCTATGTCCGTAAAGGACAGCGGCCCAATCTAATCTATACACACCAGCACACACACAACACAAGGGAGTTTACAAAAATATTCTAATTGCACATTACGGAATAAACTACTTTACATACGTACTTTGTACTGATATAGTCACAATTAGGGTAATATTGCTTGACAACATATTTTAAAATATCTTAAAACAAAAATCAATTTCTGCATATAAATTACAGCCAAAATATGCAACACAAAATAAAAAAATAGATCATGATTTTATTATACTCGTCACAAAAATAAGCAATGATGGCATCAATAAATAAACCATAAATAATATATATAAAAAAAACACACAAAACCCTTTGCAATCAAGGAGAACTCCCAAAAGACCTGCGGCTCCACCGTTGGGGTTTGCTCACACACAGCGCTTGTCCGGATTTTTTTTTTTAAATCTTTGTACCATAAATAGCCACAAAATCTCATTCACATGTTGCATATTTGTTTATTGCCCCACGGTGCGTTCTCAATTCAGGAAGAAGCATGCACCTTTTCATGAACCGTGAGCGTCTGTCTGACTCCAGCACACCTCCTCATCAAGACCAATGTGAACAGCGCCGCTCTTGATGACTCTGGCCCCATCTCTTTTAGGATCATGTTGAGACTGGACAAAAGTAAGAGCTGCTCTATTTTTTGCCCTCATTCATTTCGAGGATTAGTGTCCCTTTAAGAGGCTTTCCCTTTCATTGTTTTTGGGAGTTCTACTTTTAAAAGGGTTGTCCTGGATTAGAAAATGAAAACTCTATTCCCCACCTTCCCCCGCAGACACGGCCCCATGTCTGTTACTGCGGCTCAGCCCCTACATCGCTGGGCTACCACCCCAGGCACAGATCATGGGAAGAAGACGCTGCTTCTGACTATCACGGACCTCACTTATAAGCTGCATCTTCAGAAGATTTTGGAATCTGCAGTTGGGAGGGACGGTCATTTTATGATGATCTTCCTATTACATCTAGTAGCTTTGTTCTTGTATTGTAGCACTACAAGCGCTTGTAAACTCGTCTAGAAAACCAATATGATATTGGTCACAATGAGCAGACAAGTCAAGAAGTGAGAACGATTATTCTGGTAAGATTATCCATGCAATTTACAAAAAAAACTAATAGCAGCTTCAATGAGCATTCAAGATGGCAGCCGTCCGCTATGCAGCAGGCAGACACGTAAAGGATGGCGGGGGGATACTACACAACATTGACTCTTACCATATTAGTACTAGCCCAGTAATGTGACGCTGAGACCCCACATGTAACTACCGTGCAGCACGAATATAAAAGGATCAGTACGTTTTCTGAAAACCAGTGTCGGAAGCACTTAGAGAGAACCCTATGGCTCTTAGCCCCCAGATAACATGCAAGGATTCAAGTACGCGGGACCCCGCTAATCCGCTGATGGGCCGGATATCTGCAACGTACAGAGCTGGAATTCCTACAGAAATACAAAAGTGACCAGTAAATTCTGGACTATAAATTCTTATTATCTGCTTTATTTGTATCTTATTTTTCCACCCCAATGTATTCTCAAAAAAGTGATGGGAAATGCAATGTGTAGGGCCATCCTATAGGGACCACAGCTGATTTTTCAATTTCTTTGGGGTTACTGCTCTACCTTGCTTATATAAGTCAATAAGAAAGTCTCTCCCCACTATATTCTGGAGACCTACATAAAAGTGCCAAAGCTTTTTGTTTTTTTTTCTTTATTTCCTCCAATATTGTATTCATACAGGAATGCTTCCATTAAAGTTTGCAACA
This sequence comes from Phyllobates terribilis, assembly GCF_046119375.1. Classification (NCBI taxonomy): domain Eukaryota; kingdom Metazoa; phylum Chordata; class Amphibia; order Anura; family Dendrobatidae; genus Phyllobates; species Phyllobates terribilis. The sequence goes on from NW_027363743.1 coordinate 211,933, forward strand.
TACTGTACTTTTTGGCATCTGTTTGAAGGATGGACCTATTTTGAAGTTCTGAAAAGTCTAATAGATCTGTACCGATACCGATTAATAATTAAAGGGGTTGTCCCGGACTTTAACATTGATGGCCTTTCTTTAAAGAGGTGGTCCACTACATTGTATAATGACCCCATCGATTTACACATGTTAACTAAATAAATGTTTTTGTAAATACCTCCTGCTTCCATATGTACCTGTGGGTGGCGCTATTGCTGACTGCTCAGTCTGCATCACGTGACCCCGGCTGCAGGTATTTGAAAGGTGTAATTTGATGGGGGCATTATACAATGTAGTGACCACCTCTTTAAGATAAGGCATCAATGTTTGATCAATTGGGGTGCTCATTAGCGGAGCTGCACTGCGGAGCTCTGTGGAGGGAATAGTGGCTGCGGCTGCGTACTACACATCTGCCCCCTAATGATTTGAATGGGTGGCCGATATGTAGTACTCCGTCAACAGAGCTCGGCACCTGAGCATTTCTGGTCACCGTTGACACAGGAACAGCTACAGCACGCACTATCAATCAGACATTGATGATCAAGTATAGGCCTTCAATAAAGTCTTGGACAGCCCCTTTAAAGTCTCCAAATGAGATTCTGAAGTTTTGTTTCATTGGCAGTCTATGTGGAAACAGTATAAAGTTACAGAAGATCGGACCGATGGTATACCATAGCACAAAACATTAGTCTTTAAGGGATTATTCAGCCATAGACATTGGGTCATGGTTTTAATCATGTGACGAAAATCACATTGTTTTACTGTAAATTGCTGTGGTCACAGGCCAAACAGTTTATGCTTGCGTCCTTTTTTTCGAACTTTTCTCGGCCAGGTGGCAAGAACCTTACATGTGATAGTCATGCCTAACATAACTAGGAGGTAGGGAATTAATACCCAATGTCAGATCCTGGATGACCACCATTAGTCTACCAGCAACTTACACAGAAGCAAAGCACATTCAGATCTTTCACACAGTGGACCTAAACCCGAAAACGATGTAAGTGTCCATATTTCCAGTACAGGGCACCTTTGTCAATGACAAACCTTAAATATACAAATATATTGGGACAGGATTCATGCTCCACGGACATGTGGTTTGAAATCATGAAAGGAAACAAAATGCATTATAAGGTTGGCTCTTAAAAAAAGATAACTGTTTCTGAATATTCCCGGAGGCTGCAGACACGCACTTAAGGCGTAGAGCCAATAAACGATGAACGAGCGCTCATAGGAATCATTTCAACATACGATTATTGGCCCATCTAACCAGGACCACAATCGGCAGACAAACTAGGAAAGCACCGTTTCATTGGGTGCGATACATTTTATGCATTCATTAAAATTCTTAACGGCAGCACATTACTCAGTGTAAACAGGAGACGTGCTGCTGATAACAGGATACCAGATTATTAGCGATCATTGTGTCCCCGTCATTGTTTCGTCAACCTGTGTATGCACTTTTCCAATTGTCAGTCGTTCAATTGCCTGGATCAGACCGACTATATAGGACATTAGTATCTGGTCTCCGCTGCACAAACTACCACTGATACATGTGAACAAAGTCGATATGTTTTTTTTTCCCCCAGTATATCCCTCCCAGCTTACATCACTCCCTATAAATAAATAGAAGCACTAATATAATAGCAAGTGGTTAATAAGACCTCTAAGCAGTCAGGAACACTGCTTCATCTGAATCGGGATCCTTCCCACTGTCCTCGCTGGGTAACGAGTCTCCACCACTCGGAGACCGGCAGCTCAAGTCCTCCACCCCAGATTCCTGGTCACTGTTAGCCGACAGGTCGGGGTCCGAGCTCTTCAAATGGTCCTGGGTTAGGATCAGGGCCGAGTCCTCCTCACCTTGGGATGAACTACGAGAGGGAAACAGCTTCAGGTTGGTGCTGTAATCTTGGGGCGTATTAGCCGGAGAGTGTTTGGTGATGCATATCTGGAAGTTGTGGATTTTTGGCTGGTCATTGTGATTCTTGTAGGTTTCATTTGACTCTCGAGTTTCCAGTTTTGTTAATCTCTAAAGGAAAAATTGTTAGACAAGAGCAAAAGTTACATTGGGTTAGGGCATGTTAATGTAACCTCTACATGCAAGTCGATCAGCAGTGGTTTAATGGTCTGTTTAGTAAGGCCGGCCGCACTTATGTTATCGTCAGCACATTTCTCGTTTACACAGGACAATGTGCTGCTAATGATAATTTTTAAACGTGCTCAAAAATTATCACACCAATGAATGCTTTGCCCCTCCATTGGATGTTTGATGGCCTGTTTAGGCAGCCAACAGTTGGGAATGAGGGAACGCTCCCTAACCCAATTATTGGCCTGCCTAAATGAACCTTTACTTGAAAACTTTATACCAATGAACAAACTTCTCTGGTGCCATAAGAAAGCCATAACGCCACAGTGCTCAGGCATTACTGACATTGAAAAGACACAAGGTAGAGACCCTGGTTACAGTGATGTGTCACTTAATGGTCTGATTGCTGTAGTTTTTATAAAATCACTATTTTATCAGCAAGCAGATTATCATTGGGGACTAGTAAACCTGCTGCCAGGTAGTCCTACATATTCATAAGCTCTGTACAACCCCGCCCCCATCACTGATTGGCAGCTTTCTGCAAATCTAGTATACACAAAGTGGCCAATCAGTGGTGTGGGCAGGGTTATACAGAGCTCAGCAGTCAGAGAACTGCCAATCAGTGATGTGGGCGGGGTCTGCTGCAGATAACACAGTAATTTTATCAAAATGACAGCAGGTAGCCCAGTAAGTGACAGATTGTTGGAATCAGGGCCTCTGCCCCTATATTGCGCTGCACTCAGATGGGTAGCAAAAACCTGGTAACAGATTCCCTTTAATGGTGCTCTCTTCCAGTTATTGTGTTGGAGAACACCAAAGACGTAGGGCATCGGCTAAAAATGATTGCCTCTTTTTTATCTTGTGCAGGGTTTTTATATATAATCATTTAAAATTGTTTCTCAGTCACCATTAAAAGCTGAATTGGTTTACACTGAAACCTAAGCGGAGGTATAAACATCAAAAACATATAGGCCAGGAAGCTGGATTTTCAGTATTTCTACCACACCTTCTCCATGAACTCCATTTCCTCCTCCAGCTGCTGCGTCTCTTCTTTTACTGCCTGTAGAAAATCAGTGACTGACTGGCGAGGGTGCATTCCTTTCTCAAATCGGTTATAGAGGCCCCTCCAAAACCTTCCATGGTGAAAAATAAGTTTGAAGAGTTAGTATATGCACAAGTACAGAAGATTATCATCGAGCAATTCTCATGATATATGTTCTTAAGACGTGCTAGCTCATGGTACACACATGAAGGGCTAGCTCACAATGCTGTATATTCTCCCATGCCAGAGAATTGGGCCGATTATACTAATGACACTCTGCTTTAACTCTGAGTGTGATCCAATTTTCTCGCATGGAAGAATTGCAGCACAGGTGTGGAGAAGATGGAGGACTTAATTTTTCCATCTTCTCCATTGTCTCTGTGCACGTACATCAGACTGCACTCGGATAACATAGTATATTATTGGTCCGAGTGCTATCCGATAAAACATCACATAGCACTAGCACTCGGCCGTGTTACGTGGCAATGTGAGCGAGTCCTAATGAGTCCCTCAGTGGCTGATCTATGGCTGGTGACTTCAGATTAGTGAAAATATGTGGTGGCAAGTTGGGCCTCATTACTCGGACAGCACACTGACACATCCTATCCTTACACTATTCACATGTCCGTTCTGTTATTTTGCTGACTGATGGTCTGTATATAAACAGAGACATCCCCTACATTGACCTTATTTGCGGACATCCAAGTTGCATCCTACTGCTATTCTTCATTTTCACTGACTGGGTACTTGAAGAAGCTTGGGAAACCTCTGTCACGTTGTTTTTGCATATGGCAAAACCATTGATAAAAACGGACATGTGGACTAAATATGCCCGAAAATTGGATCTAACACACTTGCAAAATTGGTCTGTTTTGTACAGGCAAACAAAAAAAAAACAGCTTTTGCCTGGATTCACACGTGTGTTTTGCGGTCTGAGTATGCTTCAATGCAAAGACTGGCTTCAGGTCTCCTGACCCAAACTCGACTTTATATTATGCGTTTATATAGAAAGTTCCCGATCAGGGACATCCGCATGCCCTATTAAAGGGGTTGTACCAAGTATATAAGTAATCCCCTATCAACGGGATTTAGGAATAGATCGCTAGGGGTCAGTTCCACAGAGAATGAATGGAGTAGAGATGTACATGCTCCCCCTCTGCTCTGTTCAAAGCTTGCTCTACAGAACCTCCTGGGGATTGTTGGGGGTCCCAGCGGTCTGACCCCCAAAGATCAATACTTTATCGCAGTCTAAATATGTGCAAAATGAATCACCGTGTCACAAGCTGTCATAGATGTCAGTAAATCTGTCTAAAGTGAGTTGATTTGTGCCAGGCAGAAGATAGAACTGACGAGTGAGCTCTGACGCAACCCCTAAATGTAGACCATGGTTACAAGTGGGAAGAGTGTTGGGCCTTGGATTTCACCACTGAAGGACACATTGGGCTCATGATACGTCACCCCGCTTCTTTCACCTGTAAAGTTAGGGTTGATGTTTCTATATATGAATGATAAGTATATGGTGTGTTAGAGTTCTGCTGCTTTATTCAGTGCAGAGGAGGAATCAGAATAACCTCTTACCTGAAGTGGCATGGAGTGGTGTGTGGTCTCAGAGTTCCTTGGGTCTGACTGTGATCTGCTCTGTACAGAGGGTTCATGTAATCCAACCGCTGCTTCCACAGGTAAGACCAGAGGGAGTAGGTCCTCTCCTGAATTCTGGAAGATGATGATTGCATCACTGATATATTGAGATTATGAGAGCTGCAAGTATACCCGTCACCACTGCAACCTGCACTAACACTAAGGGCTCATTCAGACGGACATTTTTTGTGTACGAGTCCTATTTGTGTTATTTCCAGATACGACTTGTACCTAGAAGAGTGAATGGGGCCATTCACATATCTGTGATTGTTTGAGAGACGGAAAATCGTGGCAAAATGTACGATAGTACGATAGTTATCTGAGTGTCAGGTCAAAATTAACAATGCACATCCATGGGTCAGTGAAAAAAAAAAAATCGGCCAACAATTAATTGCCATCTGAGCGCTGTCCAGTTTTCCAGGTCTGTTTGATGGAAAAAGATGAAGAAACTGAAGCTCAGGCCAAACTCTAATGATAAAAACTGACACTGACCAAACTGGTGAAACTGTGCCTGATTCTCTTATATGAATGAGCCACAAGTTCTATAGCTTTCAGTGTTTCTTTGCATAGTAGCTGTGTAGCTTCATAGTCAAAATTGGAAAATCCGTTTCCAAAAAGTAGATGGAAAGATGCACTGAACTGCTTGGCCCCACCACGGTGCACCGAGCGCCTGTACTTGATTTGAACAGTCCTTCTGTACTGACAGTCCCTTTACAGCAGTGTTCCCCAACTCCAGTCCTCAGGACCCACCAACAGATCATGTTTTCAGGATTTCCTTAGTATTGCACAGCTGATGGAATTATTGCCTGTGCAGGTGATGCAATTATCAGCTGTGCAATACTAAGGAAATCCTGAAAACATGGCCTGTTGGTGGGTCCTGAGGACTGGAGTTGAGAACCACTGCTGTAAAGGGTTAGGAGATAACTTTCTGAATGCAGGAGGTCTGACCGATGGGACTTTTAGCGATGCTGAGAATGGGGCTCTTCAGTGATCAGCAGAAGGCCTCATTCACATGTACAGGTTTAAACAGGTATGTGAAAAAATGGTATCAGTGTGTCCATTTTTACCATCATTGTGTTATCAGTGTTCTTCTCGTATGGATAAATATGTTATAAAGTTTCTCCTATGCTTTGTAATGTTAAAGAAGTTGTCCAGTACTTTATATTACTCCCCCCCCAATGTATCCCCCCGGGGCCCCTAAGACTTTGCTGATAATGCCTGTGAGCTTCGCTATCGGTGGCCGCTCACAGGCATCACGTGACCCCACGCTGATGTCACGACAAGTGAGGCGTGACTCAGCGCTGGGGTCCCTACGGTGGCTGCTGGGTTGTGGGCAGGGTTACACCTCCTCCCCACGCGTCACTCCCAGCATCTACCGCGCTTTCCCAATGAATGGGGAGAGGCAGAGCGTGCGGTGGATGCCGGGTGTGATGTGGGGGGGGGGTAACCCCGCCCACAGTCTGGCATCCACCTGGAACGTGGAAGACAGAGACCCCCGGCTGCTGCCAGCGACATCGGCGGGGGTCACGTGATGCCTGTGAGCGGCCAGTGATAGCGCCACTCACAGGCATTATCTGCAACGGTAGGTAATTACAAAAATCCTTAGGGGTCTCGGGGAGACACATTGGGGGGGGGGTAATATAAAGTACTGGACAACCCCTTTAATCTCGGACAGCACCATGATGCCATCCGTGGGCTGTCTATGTTCTTCATGGACCCATAGACTTGTATAGGTCTTTTTCATCTGTGATATTGGAAGAAAAAACAGACATGTCTCCGTGAGTTTTGCACAGACACATAGTCCATGAAAATCCACAGGCATGTGAATAGCATTAGCATTAACTCGTACATGTGGATACGGAAGTCTGAATGAGGCCTCAATGAGAGCTTGATATTTTAAGAATATCTCTTTAAAGCCATGATCCTCTAGTTACAAGGATGTATCTCATGTCCTTGGCTACTGACCTGCAGGTTAGGACATTTTGTGACTGGGAAAGAAGATCTACAAGATTTCAACATTACTCAGGACAGAGAATATCTTCAAGAAGTATCTTCTAGTGGACCATTGGTTACATCAGGAACTGTGCAATTCTTAAATCCATGTACCCATCTTATTTTATTATTGGCATTTTGATTTCACCATTCTTATGTTTCTCTGTACAGTGGCACTGCCAGCGATGCCAGCGACCCAGATGGGCAGGAAAAAACTGAAATGGTTTAGGTTCACATACCCATTCAGTCTCCGGATATGTGGGAGTCCCTAAGGTCTGACACCCCCACCAATCCTGAAGTGATGGCATATCTTACCAATATGCCATCACTTTATACATTTTTCTCCTGCACAGTTATTGAAAATTTTTTGCCAAGGTTCAACCTTCACAGTTTATAAGTGATTGCTGTTATCCAGACTGTGGGGCACCGTGTGATCAGATCAGCATCAGGGACACGTCAACCATCCATATTCTATTTCTGTTACAAGCCTATAGTGACCATACACAGAGCACATATTCTCTCACATCAGTTCCTTCCTCTCCTTCTCGCAGTTGCACAGAAAGTTTCCATACTGACAGGAGTATATATGGTGTTGTATGTGGACCAAGAATCTCTCATTAAATTCAAACGCACAGGGAAACTGCTCCATGAGCTGCCAGACACATTCCAGGAACTGGTCTATCACTGGGGACACCTCCTTGGGATCCCCATCTAAATTTCCATACCTTAAAAAAAAAAAAAAAAAAAAAAATATGCTGAAGCAATGCAATTGGGGTATATGCATGCAACATCTTTTTCAGGTGGACTGCACTCCCAAAACCGCCTGAGACTGGGAATGGCACAGAAAAACTACAGTAAGTATATTATATTAGAATGTATGGTGTTTTTTTTTGTCTCTTTTGCTGAGAGGAGGAGAGCTGATGGAAGATTTGGAAAGTGACACAGCTAAACTCAGCTGTGCTGACCCTAGCCCCACACTGACTGCTGGGCCCATATCTGAAATGTGTTGATTGATGGGATTTGAATACAGTTGATATTCTAATCATGCAGGAGGTTAGACCAGGAGATCCGGGCTTTCATTATAACCCACACACTGAGAAACCTGCTGTAAGATATGGTGTGGAGGTGTTCTTTTTCTAGCATCTTGCTGCCTGTTTATAATTGGACAACATCGTACAAGGAGAAGTACATGCCCCACAGTGAAAGCTCTCTGATAACACCCACTTGGATGTAACGAAAATTAACTCATTAGGTGACAAATACTTTGATTGTTAATATCCCTGCAACAGAGATGCAAAATAAAAAAAGAACTAACAATTTTTTTTTTTTCTGCTCTGAAGCTACAACGTGTTTTCAGTTCAACATGAAAAATTTGGTGAAAGGCCCTCTGTAAATAAGTGACTCTGTTTGACTTTTCCAACATATGTGCAGTGACCAGGGTTACCTGTGATTAAATTTGTGTCCAAATGAAATCCACTCTTTTTCAATTAACACCTAATAGTAATTGGGAAAAATAAAAGTTACACTATGCAAAAAATATCAACTCCGTAAATCTCCACCAGTACATAGAGTATATGAAATGAAACCTCTTACCATAAATACTCTGATGGTTCGGTAATAGGGGTCAAGTAACAGACTGGATACAGAGCAGACCTGAGCGGTGCGGTCCCATCCATCAGAACAATGAACGAGCACGCTGGCGCCCTCTTCTGACACGGCCTAAATGTGCAAATTAAATGTAAAATATTACACATTTATATAATTACAAATCTCGTTTATTCTCAGCACTAAAAGGATCATTTTTGTACAGTCCGTGCCTAGAATAGTACAAATCAGACAAGCAGCACTAGAATATGAACAGATACAGCACATCTTACCTTTACAATGAAGATACCAGCATCTAGGATTGTTTTCACGTGTTTTAACCAGCCAGAGGATTCAAGACCCCAAAGAAATTCACCCATAGAAGGAGATCGGAGCTCACAAACTGCAATCATGAACAGAACAATAAGCTCACTATAGCAACAGATTCTGTATGTGAAGTATTTCTGCTCCAAGACTTGAGATAGAGAATATATATATATATATATATATATATATATATATATATATATATACAGTCATGGCCAAAAGTATTGAGAATGACACCAAAATTATATTTTCACATGATCTGCTGGCCTCTGGTTTTTATTAGTGTTTGTCTGATGTTTATATCACATACAGAAATATAATTGCAATCATATTATGAGTACCAATAGGTTATATTGACAGTTAGAATGAGTTAATGCAGCAAGTCAATATTTGCAGTGTTGCCCCTTCTTCTTCAAGACCTCTGTAATTCTCCCTGGCATGCTCTCAATCAACTTTTGGACCAAATCCTGACTGATAGCAGTCCATTCTTGCATAATCAATGCTTGCATTTTGCCAGAATTTGTTGGTTTTTGTTTGTCCACCCGTCTCTTGATGATTGACCACAAGTTCTCAATGGGATTAAGATCTGGGGAGTTTCCAGGCCATGGACCCAAAATCTCTATGTTTTGTTCCATGAGCCATTTAGTTATCACCTTTGCTTTAGGGCAAGGTGCTCCATCATGCTGGAAAAGGCATTGTTGGGCGCCAAACCGCTCTTGGACGGTTGGGAGAAGTTGCTCTTGGAGGACATTCTGGTACCATTCTTTATTCATGGCTGTGTTTTAGGCAAGACTGTGAGTGAGCCGATTCCCTTGGCTGAGAAGCAACCCCACACATGAATGGTTTCAGGATGCTTTACAGTTGGCATGAGACAAGACTGGTGGTAGCGCTCACCTCTTCTCCGAATAAGCTGTTTTCCAGATGTCCCAAACAATCGAAAAAGGGATTCATCAGAGAAAATGATTTTGCCCCAGTCCTCAGCAGTCCACTCCCTGTACCTTTTGCAGAAAATCAGTCGGTCCCTGATGTTTTTTCTGGAGAGAAGTGGCTTCTTTGCTGCCCTCCTTGAATCCAGCCCTTGCTCAAAGAGTCTCCGCCTCACAGTGCGTGCAGAAGCACTCACACCAGCCTGCTGCCATTCCTGAGCAAGCTCGGCACTGCTGGTAGTCCGATCCCACAGCTGAAACAGTTTTAAGATACGGTCCTGGCGCTTGCTGGTCTTTCTTGGGCGCCCTGGAGCCTTTTTGACAACAATGGAAGCTCTCTCCTTGAAGTTCTTGATGATGCGATAGATTGTTGACTGAGGTGCAATTTTTGTAGCTGCGATACTCTTCCCTGTTAGGCCATTTTTGTGCAGTGCAATGATGGCTGCACGTGTTTCTTTAGAGATAACCATGGTTAACTGAAGAGAAACAATGATACCAAGAACCAGCCTCCTTTTAAAGTGTCCAGTGATGTCATTCTTACTTAATCATGACTGATTGATCGCCAGCCCTGTCCTCATCAACACCCACACCTGTGTTAATGGATCAATCACTAAAACGATGTTAGCTGCTCCTTTTAAGGCAGGACTGCAATGATGTTGAAATGTGTTTTGGGGGTTAAAGTTCATTTTCTGGGCAAATATTGACTTTGCAAGTACAGTAATTGCTGTTAAGCTGATCACTCTTTGACATTCAGGAGTATATGCAAATTGCCATTACAAAAAATGAAGCAGTAAACTTTGGAAAAATTACTATTTGTCTCATTCTCAATACTTTTGGCCATGACTGTATATATATATATATAGGGTTGTGTAGGATACTCCAAGTGCGGATATGACTTAAAAATTGTACAATGAAATTGTAAAATTCTGTATTATTTATTATATTGGGGTTGGTCACTTTATATAAAAAAATTCCAAAAGGGTGATAAAATGTAATGTTTGGCACATACAACTATAGATTACTTCCCCGGAGTTTGCCTTCTTCCTAAGGTGCGCCTGGAGGCCATGTTTCTCCCCAGGTAAGTTATACACCTCTACCCATCTACGTGATGTACAAGAAAACATGATTCATCAGACCAGAACCCTTTCTTCTATTACTCTATGGTTCAGTTCTGATGCCCATATACCCTTGTAGGTGCTTTTGGCTGTAACCGGGTCAGCATGACAATGACCAGTGTGCATCTCCATATGTAATAAGCTGCAATACTTTATCCTGACATCTTTTCTTCATAGCCAAAACTTAATTTTTCAGCAATATGTGCCACAGTATTTCTTCTGCAGCACCGGACCAGCTGGGGCTACTGTACCTTTCGTTCCACACAAGTATCAATGAGCCTTGGGCGCCCATGACTCCGCCACCTGCTCACCGGATGTTCCACCCTGGTAGGCACTAACTATTGTATGCCAGGCACACCCCACAACACCTGCTGTTTTTGAGATCTTCTGACAACCCTCATGGGTGCACCTCTGACAAGGAGAATATTGAGATCTCTAGACATCATGATTTGTCCATTGAAAATGGAGCTGTTTAGGGAATAGAGCGCACAGAACATAGGGAAAAAAAACAGTGGAGGGGGAAAGAAATAATTTGAGGTGCTCACCTGGAGGGATTGTGAGAGTCACAGCTCCTAAACCAGGAGTAATATAACGCTAGCTGCCATCTATAAGAAATATCTTTTATGTATTCTTTTACCCTATGCACAAAATAAACGTTCATGGAAAACTATGAATTGGCAGCAGCGTGTGCAATGTCCTCAAGGGCCAACATACATACGCTGAAAGTAGATTTGCAAATAACATTTTTCGCTGTTGCCCGTTCCTGTGGCACCATTAATGTACTAGGCCTTAATGAGTTTGGTGACATAACGTCTTGTGATCGCTATTTTAACTCTCTAAGAACCAGGGAGTTTTTTATTTAAGCGCTTTTTGTGTTTATGGAGCTGACGTTTTTATTGATACCAATTTGGAGCACATATAACGTTTTGCTAGCTTTGTATTGGATTTTTTTTGTTAAGTGAGGTGACAAAGAACCCACAATTTTGGCATTTTGATTTTTTTTTTCTGCAATGTTTACCGTAAAGGTTAATTACCATAATTCCATAATTTGATACATCTGACTTTTACGGATGTGGCGATACCAAATGTTTTTTTTTCCGTTTCTTTGTTTTTAATAGGGAAAACGTGGGATAGTTAAAAATTATCTATTTTTTATATTTTGACTTTTTATTTTTTTTTCATTTTTTTTGTACCCATTAGTGGACTTAAACATGTGATCCTTGGATTGCTTATATATACTGTAATACCACAGTATTGCGGTATTTACTAGAAATCATGGTTGCCTATGGCACTCAGTCTGCTGTAAAAAGTACTAAGATGGGCCTTAAAGGTAAAGGCATTTTGCCCATAGCGGTAGACCACGTGGCCACTATGGCGCTCATTAGCTGGGAAAGCCTGATGCTACAGGGCTTTCTTCTTCCGCATATCATTCTTTGAAAGATGGCCTTTGTTCCTCATCATTCAGCCTGTACGTCTGTGCTCGAAGTCTCAGCACTGCAGGTGCAATGACGTCACTAGATCGGGCCCTCTGTGCGGAGTTTTTTTTTATTTTGGCAACAAGAAAAGCGTATACTGTGGGATCCATCATACATGATGTGGGGCGGCCATCATACTGTGTGAGCGAACTGTTGGGGGCCATCATACTGTGTGAGCGAACTGTTGGGGGCCATCATACTGTGTGTGTATATGTGTGGGGGGCTGTAAGAGCATCATACTGTGTGTGTGTGTGGGGGGGGGGGAGTAGTGTAGGTGCATTATACTGGTGGGGTTTGCCATGGGGTCATCATGTTGTCCATGTAAGGACTACTGTGGGAGAAAATTATGACAGGAGATTCACTCCGAGGTATCGCACCGTGTGTGGAGGGCAGCATACTCTATGGGGTTTATTAAAATGGTATCAGTGTGTGCAAACAAGAGGAATCAGTAGCAGGGGCATTATTTCTGTGTCCAAGCCACAAAACATGTCCTCTCCCTGTATTTAAAAGTTGGAAAGTAGGCCCTTGTGTGACTGCATCAATATGTTTTAACCCTGCCTAGTCCATCAATATAGACTCTTGGTATGGGGCCCCATGATTTCTATGAACGCCTCTGCTTAAGCTGGCCCCCGGCTGCTGTGGTAACCCATCGATTAACAGCGCACATTCAAAATAGTTAACAGACACCATCAGCTTCTTGTGGAGTTCCTGAGCCACCTCCACACACGCAGGCTCCTTCTCAGGATGTTCATTCACATCCTAATGCGGTGAGAGGTTACATATAAAAATAAAATCCTAAAATCTTGGAATTTTTGCTTTGCCCACTAATACTCCATTTACACAGACAGATTAGTGGCAGTAAACCACCACTAACTGGTAAATATTTACTGATTGTCGGAGGTTTAGAAGCCTGTTTACACAGGAAAACCATGCTAAATGATGTGCGTTGAACGTTCAGAAGGCGTAAGCTTTGCAGCTCCTCAGAAGAATTTTTTATTTTTACCAGGAGACCTGGACCCCCCGTGGTCTAGAGGTCTCTGGGGGTCTCAGCGCTGCTGGGACCCCTGGCCCTCCCCTGGCGGATCTGCGTACCCCCTAAGGAGGTCCCCGCATAAGCCTGCCGGCCCCGGGGGATACAGGGTGCTCCCTGGCGGAGACGCACACTGCATCTAGGGGTCCCTGCGAGCTCCGCCGTGGGGGGGAGCGAAGGGCCATGGCGTCACACATCCCTGGGGGTCCCTGTGGCGCTCAGCTGGGTAAGTGCCCTGTGTGTGTGTGTTACTGTCTTATGGTGACTGCACCTTTTGTCTTTTCAGGCAGAGGTGTAATACTGGAGAATGCACATCACCGCTGCTGTTAGCAGGGGAGCGGGTCAGAGGAGCGCGGGCTCCGTTAGTGTAACGGGGGGGCGTGGCTTATGTTCTTGGCTGCCTGCCATCGTCTGTGCAGACAGGAAGCGCCTGGAAAGCGCGCGCTGGGCAGTCCCCGCCCCCCTCCTGCCTTCCTTCTCTTCGGCTCTGCAAACGGCCATTGCCTCACGGAGCTCAGCGCTGTCCTCTCCCTCCCCCCTGCTCTCCGCTCTCACACACAGGCTCCAGGAAGCTGGTGAGTCATCTGTTTGTCTCATCTCTACAGCACAGAGCGCTGCTGTCTTCTCTGCTGCATGCACACCTTAGTCCTTTTAAGGCAAGGTGCATTGCGTGTTCAGCAGCATTAACCCCTTCTGGCCATCATCAGAAAACCTTTTTTCTGCAATGCTGGGGTAGCTTTTCTCCCTCTAAGGAGAATCTTTAACCCTTCAGTGCTTGGTAAATTGTTTTGTGGGAACAGGCTGTGATAGCAGGATCTCACTTCCCCGGTTACTGTGCTCTTGTAAGGGGTTATTACTGCTCTTTCCGCGACGCTCGCTACTGAGTAGGGGGCATGTCGGATCAGGGTCCAGGCGGCGCGGACCTCTCTCCCGGCCCGCTTCAGGATCGGTCACGCGTATCTGATATGCCGGGGTTGACGGCGTCAGGTTCGTCTCTGGTCAGGGGCCTCAGTGATGTTAAAGCGCTCACTCGCTCCATTGACAGTCTGTCTGACCTCCTGGGTCACTGGGTATCAGCTAAGTCCCTACCGGCGCGGGGCAAGAAGCTTCACAGGCCTGTGGTGGCGCTGTCTCCTCCGCGCAGCGCATCAAAGGCTTCGGATTCACCGACAAGCTCTGCTGGTGAGATCTCCGATTCTGATGAAGAGGATCGGCAGGGTCGCTCGGCTTCGCTTTCAGGCCACGTGGATGCTCTTATTGGAGCCATGCGGGAAGTGTTATAGCTGTCTGAAGAGGTGACGAGGCCGGGCAAGTCAGCCCGGCTGTATCAGGAGTCGCGTCGGGCTCGTTCGACACTGCCAGCGCACGATGAACTTAACGAGGCGGTGGAGAGAGAATGCCTGTGTCCGGATAAGCGCTTCCAAGGGATGCGGTTTTTTGATGCCCTGTATCCCTGCTCCACAGAGACGATCGCTAATTGGGTCCCCTCTCCTGAAGTGGACGTGCCATTGTCTCAGCTGAGCAAATCTTCTTTGCTTTCGGTTAAAGGGAAGGCGAGTCTACAGGATCCGCTGGACAGAAGGACGGAGTTAGCGGCGAAGTCCATCTACGAGGCCGTGGGTCATGGATTCCGAGCGGCCTTGGGGGCCATGTGGGGACAGCCTGTACATCTAGTGCACTAGTTAGGCGTTGGGCCAGATGGTGATGCTGAGCAGTGTCTGCCCTGGCTGGACCAGAATGGGAGACCACAGAATCCACAGATGATTCTGACCCAATTTCATGCCCAGCACATGCCTGACACCTAACATTATACTGGTGAGGCTTCCCTGAGATGGTTGGATCAGCTGCGGTCAGCATGGCAAGATGGGACTCCGCTGTCTGACGTGGAAAGGCTCTTCCAGCTGTTGGAAGAGGTGGCCCGATATAGGAGAGACGCAGTGCTGGATACTACTTTGTTTCTGTCCAGGGCTCAAGCCTCGGCCGTCACAGTCAGTAGAGCACTGTGGCTCAAACAGTGGACTGGAGACGCAGTATCCAAACAAGGTTTGCTTACTCTGGCGTACAAGGGCGGTCTGCTTTTTGGTTCGGACCTCACGGAGCTGATTGCTAAGGCCAAGGATGTGGCTTTGCCACAGCGGAAAGCAGCGGCCTCTACGTCTGACAGGTCAAGTGCCGGTAGTGGTCGTCGGTCCTTTCGACCCAGGGGACGATTCGATCAGCCCTCTTGGAGATTGGGTCGTCCCTCGTCTTCCGGTAAGAAGTCCACCCAGAAATCCTGTACTCCCTGGAAACAGCATTTCCGTCGGGACAAAAGGGAGGCTGACAAAAAGCCCGCTAAGGCGGACTGACGCCTGGATCCCTCTCGAGGGCTCTCGGGTGGGAGGTCGGCTGCTACAATTCGGGTCGGTTTGGGCGTCCCACGAATCGGACGCCTGGGTGACACGGGTTGTGTCAGCGGGCTATTTCATAGAGTTTCACTCTCTACCCCCGGACAGGTTTCGTCAGTCTCGCATCCCGTCCGTGCCCAAGCTGGCTGCTGCTCTGCTGCGGGAGGTCAACTCTCTTCTGCAGCAGGGTGTAGTGGTTCCGTTTCCGCCGGAGGACCGGGGAAGGGGGTTTTTACTCTAACCTTTTTGTGGTCCCCAAAAAAGGAGGACAAGTTTCATCCCATTCTGGACCTCAAGGATTTGAATCTTCATGTCCGAATCTGGAAATTCCGTATGGAGTCTCTTCGCTCCGTCGTGGCGGCCTTGTCGCAGTACGATTTTTTGGTGTCGATCGACATCCGCGACGCCTATTTGCATGTCCCTGTTGGCAGGGCTCACCAGTGCTTCCTGCGTTTCGCCGTAGGGCAGGCCCATTACCAATTTGTGGCGCTACCTTTCTTGTTGGTCTCGGCGCCCAGGGTTTTTACAAAGGTTCTGGCGCCGCTCATGGCGCTCCTTCGAAAGCAAGGAGTTCCGATTCTCCCCTACCTGGACGACCTGTTAATTGTGGCGCCCACAGCGGAGGAGGCAGTGACAGCTCGCGATCTCTCCCTTCAGCACCTGGAAGACTTCGGGTGGCTGGTCAATTGGAAGAAGTCGTCATTGGAGCCGTCGCAGTCAATCCTGTTCTTGGGGATGCATTTCGACACCGTACGGGCAGTGGTGTCCCTCCCTCCGGACAAACAAGCGAACCTTCGTCACCACGTCCAGGCTATGAGGTCGGTGAGGGCGATGTCCCTTCGGAAGTGCATGCGCCTTCTGGGTCTGATGGTGGCAGCAATGGAAGCGGTGCCGTTTGCACAATTTCATTCCCGGGATCTCCAAGATCTTATTCTGACCCGTTGGGACCGATCGCCGACTTCGCTGGATCGCTGTGTCGTCATCTCCCGCAGGGTGCGAGAGTCTCTTGGATGGTGGTTACGTCTGGAGGCTCTATCCCTGGGGAAATCCCTTCTTCTCCCACGGTGGTCGGTGATTACCACCGATGCCAGCCTGACTGGCTGGGGGGGGGGTTTGGAACGACCTCTGGGTTCAGGGGGTCTGGTCGTCAGAGGAGTCGTCTCTGCCAATCAACATTCTGGAGTTGAGAGCAATATTTCTCTGCCTCCGACATTGGACGGTCCCTTTGAGCGGTCTGCCGGTCCGGATTCAGACGGACAATGCGACAGCTGTCGCGTATATCAACCATCAGGGCGGGACGAGGAGTTCCAGACTCATGATGGAGGTCTCTCGGATCCTGCTTTGGGCCGAGTTCAGGGTTCCAGTCATCTCCGCGTTTCACATCCCGGGTGTGCTGAATATCTCGGCGGACTTCCTCAGTCGCGAGCGGGTAGATCCCGGAGAATAGAGTCTTCATCCGGAGGTTTTTACTCTGCTGTGCTCCCGTTGGGGGACTCCCCAAGTGGACTTGATGGCATCCAGGCTGAACGCCAAGATTCCGACAATCATGTCCAGGTACAGGGACCCGGAGGCTGTGGCGGTAGATGCTCTAGTGGCCCCGTGGGACCAGTTCGAGCTGATCTATGTGTTTCCGCCGGTATCCTTACTTCCTCTGGTGATCAGGCGGATCAATCTCGAACGAATATCGGCGATTTTGGTGGCGCCGGATTGGCCGCGGAGGGTGTGGTATTCAACGCTGGTGTCTCTTCTGGCAGCGCCTCCGTTTCCACTGCCTCTTCGCCCGGACCTGTTAACTCAAGGGCCCATTCGTCATCCGGACCTGAAGTCACTTCGTTTGACGGCGTGGCTCTTGAGACCGAAATCTTGACCCGTCGTGGGTTTTCGTCCGAGGTCATTGCCACCTTGCGGGCGGCCAGAGGTCCAGCTACGACTAGTATTTATCACAGAACTTGGGAGGCCTTCTATTCATGGTGTTCTGGATCGTCAAGGAACCCGAGAGTTTTTTCCATTCCCAACTTCTTGGCCTTTCTGCAATGTGGTCTGGTCAAGGGTCTAGCAGTTAGTACCTTGTGGGGTCAGGTCTCTGCACTATCCGGGCTTTTTCGGAAGGCTATTGCCTCACGCAGGGATGTGCGTTCATTTTTTCGCGGGGTTGCACATCAGTTTCCGCCTCGGAGGGCGGTTGTGGCTCCTTGGCGGCTCAATTTAGTTTTGGAGGCTCTTCAGCATGGGCCGTTTGAGCCTATGGATTCAGCTACGCTTTACTTGCTTTCTTGGAAGGTGGCCTTCCTGGTGGCGGTCACCTCTTTAAGAAGGGTTTCGGAGTTGGCGGCACTGTCTTGCTCGCCCCCTTTTTTGGAATTCCACCCGGATCGTGTGGCGCTTCGTACCCGTGGAGATTTTTTACCTAAAGTGGTGTCACGTTTTCCACCTCAATCAGGACATCCTGTTGCCTTCCCGCTGTCCGAAACCAAAGAGTCTGAAGGAGCGGGCCTTGCACTCGTTTGATTTGGTGCGGGCATTGAAGTTCTATCTTTCAATCACGCAAGGGTTTCGAAAATCGGATTCTCTGTTTGTGATTCCTGCTGGTCGTCGCCGTGGTCAGCGGGCTTCCAAGGACACTATAGCTCGGTGGATATGTTCGGCTATCCTGGAGGCGTACCGGCTCAAGGGCGAGCCTTGTCCGGTTAAGGTTTAAGCTCATTCCACGAGAGCTGTTGGTTCGTCGTGGGCTTTTCGTCAGGGGGCTTCGGCAGCGCAGCTCTGCCGGGCGGCTACCTGGTGCTCCGTTCACACTTTTACTAAATTTTATAAAGTGAACGTGAGTGCTTCCGCCAATGCGGCCTTGGGACGCAGGGTCCTGCAGGCGGCAGTGGTTTAGGTTATCTCTTTATTTTTTGTTCGGCGCTTGTTGCGCACTTGCCTAAGTTGTTGGGGTGTTGGCGATCCTGCCACTGTTTCCCACCCTTGAGTTTTGGACTGCTTTGGGACTTCCCACTAGTAATGGATCTGTGTCTCCCTTCCTTCCCTTCTGCTGCTGAAAGACGGATTTTGGTAAGACCTTACCTGTAAAATCCTTTTCAGCGAAGGAAGGAAGGGAGACACAGCACCCTCCCATGGCAGAAGTGTATTATGGTTTTTCTAGATGCGGCGCGACTCCCTCCTGATGGCGGTCATCTGGTCTGGGGTTGGCGCACTAGGGCTCTGTTCCAGCATTGCCAGCTCATCGCAGTTGTCAGGTCCAGTAAGTAGTGCCTGGGACTGTGTGTTTTCATGCTGTTATATACATAACCTGTTCTCTCACATTTATGAATTTTCAGAAGGGGTTGTGTTGTTCCCCTGGTGTTGTCTGCTCTTCCTTAGCTTGTGTACGGACTGGAGAACATGGGAGTAGGAGGAGCCTAAGCTGGAGGGGCCGGTTGTCACTTTTTCTAAATCTGAGGTGAACTATCCTGTGGGGCTCCGCCTACCCCCACTAGTAATGGATCTGTGTCTCCCTTCCTTCCTTCGCTGAAAAGGATTTTACAGGTAAGGTCTTACCAAAATCCGTCTTTTTCTCGTTTTACCCTATAGCCTATTTACACTCCACTTCTCAGCAGCTCTCGTTTATAATCTTTCAGTGTAAATGCATATTAAGTCTCAGCATTGGCTTACCCTGCCTGTTCTGTAGAGATTCTCAGCAGCCATCTTATTATCATCACAGACAGGATTAAAATAAAAGGTAACATCTTGTCATATAGATAATACAGGATCCACCATTCACAAAAGGCGATGGTCTCAGCTGACCTTCTCCCCCCTCTCTGCACAATGACCTCTGCACAGGTCAGAGAGCATGCCTATAACCCAGTGAACATCCACAGTCTAAAGTGGTCCATATATCCACTGTAAGGCTTATCAGCTCAGGTAATATTGCCGCCTGATCATTTAGAGAGAATACAATTAGAAAAATCTTGACAATCAGAAATTAAAAACCTATTGATAAAAAAGAATATAAATGTCTGGTTTTAATAATTACAGAAATTTCTAGCTGATATATTCCTTAACATGATCAACACTCGTATAAGACGTAGATAGTACTCGGACCTCACAAGTGACCGTGGTCAGATAGTATTTAATCTAAATCACAATTAGTCAGGAAGCAGGAAACCACTAGAATAAAATTCCGCAAGTACAACAAACGTGATTGTATATTATCATGTCGTCACTGAATTTTGGGTCTTCTATCCTTTGGATTACGAGCTCGGAGAGAATGAAGACACAGGACAGGATGTTTGTGTCTAAACATACTCTAAAAACTTTATTACAAAACACAGGGCTAATATACACCGTAAAGGCAGGAAACGGATTTGCCATATATGGTTCGATTATACAGTTTAACTGAACAAGCGAAAAAAACTAGTTTCCGTATGCTTTAAAATATTTAATTAGACTTATCTAGTTAGCAAGGTCATTTCATCTTTCTGCAAGAACACATTATTGCTACAAGAAGAAACATCTGGCCAGGGAGAATCACGTTATCTTTTTAGCAAGGACACGCTATTGATACAAGAAGGAACATTTCAGCTTGCTGTTTTTTTACCTAAAATAACTGTCAGACTTATATAGCATAGATGGGGCCTTTAAACTTGAGGGACTCCATCTTCTGCTATAACATTCCATCCTTTTGTTCCTTCATTTATCAATACGAATTTCTATGTTTTCTTTTAGTACAACGCTGAATACACATTAAAAAAAGCTTAAAAACCAAATAAACCGCAAGACACATTAGCAAAACCTGTAAAATAGCTTGTACTATACCAGCCAACCACCCACCAATACCTTTAAACCAATTTGCGGGATTTAGAAAGGAAAATCTCTGTGTGGAATTATTGGCCAAAGTATCTGAACAGTTCACTCAAAAGTTTATCTCTTCCCATGAGACTGGGACAGCGAGAAAGGGTATGCTAGTGGACGTCACAGGGGCATGTGTACATATCCAACAATTAGCAATGGTCTGGTTTTGCTCCTTTAGTCCATCGATTAGAGCAAGATGGTGTCTAATGAATCTATTGTCGTCTCCATCCATGGTGCCTAACCTAGTCCATGCACCTGTGGTCGCAAGGATGCAGGTAAGTATAAACAATGTCATCAGTCTTTGTCCGCTGGTTCTCCTAGTATCTTTTTGCAATGGGACGCGTGGATCCAGGTCTCTTTTCCCTCTAACTTAACGGCTGTGCTTGTGGTCAGCAGAACTTGAAAGGGTCCATCAAACCGTGGATCTAGGCTTTTCCTCACGTGTCTTTTTATAACCACCCAGTCTCCAGGTTGCAGTGTATGGCTGCTAGAGTCTTGATCTGT
Source organism: Phyllobates terribilis (assembly GCF_046119375.1). Lineage (NCBI taxonomy): Eukaryota > Metazoa > Chordata > Amphibia > Anura > Dendrobatidae > Phyllobates > Phyllobates terribilis. Next base: position 232,899 of record NW_027363743.1, read on the forward strand.
ATCTGGAAGAGAACTGAAGACATTATCATGTACTTGCTTAATCTTTTTGTGTAAAGTCCTCACATAGGAACTTAGCACATGGTTGTTAATTTCTAATGCTTGCGGATAGAAACACCCTAGGCTGGGTACGTTGCCAAACAATATCTCATATGGAGAGAGTCCAGTCTTTCTATTAGGCGTGTATCTTACTGAAAACAGAGCAAGTGGTAAACAGTCCGGCCATGGTTTTCCTGTCTCAGCCATGGCTTTCTGAATTTTTAATTTCAATGTCCCATTCAGTCTTTCCACTTTACCACTACTTTGTGGGTGATATGGGGTATGGAATGCTTGTTGAATTCCTAGAGCTGACATGACTTCATTCATTATTTCACCTGTGAAGTGTGTACCTCTGTCACTCTCAATTACCTCTGGTACCCCATACCTGCAGACCACCTCCGCAAGCAGTTTCTTTGCGGTTGCCGCAGCCGTGGCTTTGGCAATCGGGAAAGCCTCTGGCCATCCTGAGAACAAATCAATACAAACCAACACATATTCCCATGATCCTGACTTTGGCAGCTGAATATAATCAATTTGCAGTCTCTCGAATGGATAGAGGGGCCGGGGGGTGTGTTTGGGTGGTGTTTTAACTACTCTACCCTGATTATGTGTAGCACATATCATGCACCCTTGTACCAGGTTTTCAATACAGGTGGAGAATCCTGGTGCCACCCAATGTTTCTGCATCACACTCATCACACCCGTTTTAGATTGGTGTGTCGGCCCATGTAGTATCTGGGCAGCTGCTGGGTACAGTGCCCTTGGAAGTCATCGTCGTGTCCCTTTCCCCCATACCCCATTTGCTTCATTCAGGCATGCACCTTCCTTTAACCACTTATCAACCTCCTCCTTTTGAGCCTGAGCCTGCATTTGGGATAAGATGTCCTCCGACACAAAGGGGTTTTTAGGGGCACTTAACTGACGTACTGTTGACCCTTGTTGCGGCTTACAGGCTGCTGTTTTTGCCGCTGCATCTGCCATCGCATTTCCTCTGCTTACCTGGTCGGTGCGTCTGGTATGTGCTCTTACCTTTATGACAGCTACTTGTTTAGGTAGTTGTAGCGCATCAATTAACTGCTGGACCGCATCAGCATTCTTAATGGGGTGTCCTGCTGCCGTCAGGAAACCTCTTGACTTCCATATTGGACCAAAATCATGCGATATACCGAATGCGTACCTAGAATCTGTGTAAATGTTAACAATACTACCTTCCGCTAGTTTACAGGCCTCGGTTAGGGCCCTAAGTTCAGCTTCTTGAGCCGACTGGTGTGGGAGCATTGGTTCTGCCTTGATTACTGCATTGAGGGAGACAACTGCATATCCAGTATGGAAGGTACCTGAATCGTCCTGATGACGGGATCCATCTACAAAAAATTCAAAATCTGCATTTTGTAATTCATGTTCAAATCCAGTAGGTAAACCTGCCGTTTCTTGTGCCATCATTTGTACACAGTCATGAGGAACTTCCTCTCTTGGATCTTCCTTAAAAAGCACAGTACCTGACTCCTCCTTTAGATCCGAGAGAGGTAACAAAGTTGCTGGATTCAGGGTAGTACACCTCTGTAAAGAAACATTGGGAGGCATTAACAGTGCACATTGTAACCTGAGATGACGTGCTGCTGAGAGGTGAGCGGGTTGCACTTGATTCAATATAGTGTAGACATCATGAGGTGTTAGAACGGTGAGCGGGTGGTCAAGAACAATGTCTGCGGATTTATGGAGTAATAGTCCAACAGCCTGCAGAGCACGTACACAGGATGGTGCACCTCTGGCTACCGCATCCATTCTGCCACGAAAGTAGGCAACAGGTCTCTGATTATCACCGTGTGTTTGAGTTAAAACTCCTGCTGCATGTCCAGCTTGTTCATGAAGGTACAGAGTAAATGGGAGCTCATAATTAGGGGTACCCAAAGCTGGAGCGGCCAAAATACGGTTCTTGAGAGAATAAAAACAGTCTATTGCCTCTGATGTTAGTACAAAAGGTGTTGGGGTAAGACAGTCATAGAGGGGCTGCATTAAAACAGAGATGGCATGAATCCACTGTCTGCAATAGGAAACAAGTCCAAGAAAAGTTCTGAGGGCTGCAACATTAATGGGGACGGTGAATGCCTGTACTGCTTGTTTGCGTGCATTTGTTAAATGACGAGCTCCTGGTGTAATGCAATGTCCCAAAAAGGTGACTGAAGATTTACAAAACTGAAGCTTATCTTTCGATGCCTTGCAGCCAGCGTGATAGAGAAACAACATAAGCGATATAGTTGCACTATGACATTGTTTCCTGGAGGGGGCACAAATGAGCAGGTCATCGACATATTGCAGAACAACGATATGTGGTTCAGACCATCCCTCCAGTATTTCCTGCAGGCTTGCAGTGTACATTGTGGGTGAATTCTGGGCACCCTGTGGCAACACTGTCCATGTATATTGACTACCCTGGAATGTGAAAGCAAACAGATACTGGCAGTCAGGATGTAATGGTACACTGAAAAATGCATTTGCCAAATAAACCACTGAAAAGCAAAGAGAATTAGAAGGTATCTGTGACAGAAGAGTATGCGGGTTGGGCACAACTGGTGTTAGAAGTTCTGTGGCTTTGTTAACCAACCGGAGGTCATGGACCATTCTATATGCGGCTGGTTGTCCTGGCACGCTCTTTTTCTTTACTGGGAACAGGGGAGTGTTGCAAGGGGACTGGGTTTTGACTAGGACTCCTCTCTGTAGTAATTTTTGGACCTGCTGGGCTATGGCATTCTCCTGAGCCGAGCTAAGGGGATACTGCTTCTGTTGAGGCAAGATGGCTCCTGGTTTTAATTTCACCATTACTGGTTGAACTCTTAACCTACCAACATCTGTTTTGCCTGAGGCCCAAAAATCATGTGGTACAGCCTGCTCCAATATCGGGGGAAACTCATTTGTCTCTTCTATGCTGGCAATATCTAGTGACATAATTTTGCAAAGGGTACTTGGTTTTAAACCTGGGGTCATGGTGACAGTGCCATCGGGATGATACTCAATATGTGCTTGTAATTGGGACAACACATCATTTCCCAAAAGGTTACATTGGCCTCGGGGCGATACCATGAGCTGGCTATGTACAGTAGCTCCTTGAATTTGCAGGGGAATTCTTTTAGTGACAGGAAGCAGGACAGACGGGGAATTGAAGGGGGTGGCAATGACATGATGTGAAAAATCAGTGTCAGTATATGGCCAATCACCTTGCGTAATTACTGAATTGTCGGCCCCCGTATCTACTTGGAAATCGATTTCATGTCCCCCTGGTAGGTTCACCTGCACTATACAACTGGGAGTTGGGGGTAAGGAGATGAGGGGGTTCATGTGCAAGCTTCCCTCATCCTATGGGGGCGTTGTTTGGTCGGCTGGAGGACCCGTACTCTGAGCATTTGGATACGGGTTGGTCCTACAGTTCTTTCTAAAATGTCCTGGCTTTTTACATCCGTAACATAGTCTCTGTCCTTCTCCTTCAGTCTGTCCTCTGCCTCTGTTGTTTCTGGGGGTCGTCTCTACTATATGTATTCTGGCAGCTCTTTTTGCCTGCGCTATGTCATGCTGTGCCCCCTGAGCTATTCTAGCTAAATCTTCTGCCTTCACTGATCTCCAGTCTGGTCTACTTTCTTTTACCTTCTCTGCAATCTCTTTCTTTAGTCCATTCATGAAAGCACTTGCTAATACCCTCTCACTAGTCTTATTCCCGGGGTTGAACCCCATTTCTGACCAGGTTTTCTTTAGTGCATAGAAATAATCCTTAGGATCTTCCTCCTTTCCCTGCACTCTATCTTCTAGTGTAACTTGCTTTTCTGCTTGCCTGTCTTGACATGCTTTTACCAACGCTGCTGCGAATAGGACTCCAGCTGCTGCATCATTAGATTCTGCATCTACGGGTCCGGTCCTATTGGCATACTGTTTTTTTGTCTCATCTATCAACCTATCATAGCGGGCTTCATCTGCCAATTTTCCCTTAATTACCCCCTGCAGATCTATTCTAGTGGCATGATACGTATCCTGTATGGTGGTGATCATTCTAGCAAAACCCATAGGGGACTGGGATGGATCTGGCAGCTGGGAGATCAGTGCCAACTGCTCTGAAGGACTCCATGGTCTATACATTAACATTGTACGAGCTTCCTGACCTGGAACCACTGCATCCCCCCCTGCTGCTGCTGCTGGTGCTCCTGGCACAACTACCGTCCTCATTGGGAATAGACTAGCTGGGTGAGGTCTCGGTCCTCCACATGCCACACAGATGTCTACTGTCAAGGGGTTCTGTTGTCCACATCTGGGGCAAACCCAACATTTAGGTTCCTGGGAATTCTGGTACTGGGGTGGGGGTGACGTCGGGAGCGGACAGGGAGGAAAATCTGTCATTCCAGTTTTTGTCAGTCTGTAACGTCCGTCTCCTAATTCTTCAATCTTTCCTTCAAAATAAGCGCATGCATTCATCCATACATCTACTGTCTTCAACAGACCCTTATCTTTCAACCATCCATGATAGGAGTTAAAGAAGGATTTCCATTTCTCTCCATTCATCTCTCCATTCTCATTCATTCCCGCTTTACACAATATTTTGTCAATTCCAATCAGTGCCTGTTTCCCTTCTCTGCGTACCACTAAGTCTTTGGCTATAATGCCTTCCTTGGCATTTTGGTTCCCCATTTTTTTCGGTTCTCCTCACCTAGAAGAGACTCCTCAGTCACTTAGACAATGGGCCACAAAGGTTTCTGAACCATTCCACTACTAGCCTCTCTAGGACTTATACGCCAACCAGAAAAACAGACCAAAAACATCAGTCCCGGGACACATCCACAACACAATCATCGGATCCATACTTTCATTAAATTCTCCAAAGGATAGAAGGCAGGACTGTCAATTTATCTGAGGGATTCTACTGGTTCAAAGGGACCTGAGCCAGACAACAATCTGTTGAATTACCTGGGGAGCCGACCGCTCGGGGGTGAGGGAGTCTCTTCTATGCAGTGATATAATTAGGTAGAATATAACAGTTATTCTTACCTCAGCGCTGCATATATCACCAACAGAGAGCTTCACTCGTCCCACGTCTCGGACCGGTCGAGCACCCTTGGGTAGATTAACTCAAGGTCCCTGTTCGAGGCGCCAGCTGTCGTCACTGAATTTTGGGTCTTCTATCCTTTGGATTACGAGCTCGGAGAGAATGAAGACACAGGACAGGATGTTTGTGTCTAAACATACTCTAAAAACTTTATTACAAAACACAGGGCTAATATACACCCTAAAGGCAGGAAACGGATTTGCCATATATGGTTCGATTATACAGTTTAGCTGAACAAGTGAAAAAAACTAGTTTCTGTATGCTTTAAAATATTTAATTAGACTTATCTAGTTAGCAAGGTCATTTCATCTTTCTGCAAGAACACATTATTACTACAAGAAGAAACATCTGGCCAGGGAGAATCACGTTATCTTTTTAGCAAGGACACGCTATTGATACAAGAAGGAACATTTCAGCTTGCTGTTTTTTTACCTAAAATAACTGTCAGACTTATATAGCATAGATGGGGCCTTTAAACTTGAGGGACTCCATCTTCTGCTATAACAATCATTAGGCTATATTTAGTAGCTTTACCGAGAATTCTATAATAAAGGCTCAGTGGTCAATGTTCTCGTGTATAAAACATTCACATAACATAAAAATAAGTAACAATGCATAACACTGACGTGGTAAATATAAAGCTTCCTCCTAAAAGGAAAACCCCACGCGGGGAGAGGACCACATCTGAAGACTCGACAATGACACATTATGATGGAATGATCATCTCGGAGCTTCTCCTGCTGAGCCTTCACCTCTTTCCAGGACATCGAGGAAAAAAAGAAAATACCTGACTATTCAAGGAACCATTCCTGAATAATTCTTAGTATTCTGGGATATTTGGCTGCATCCGTTCTTTATGGAAATAAGGATCTACAAAAGCCAAACTGTTGTAAAATGCAGCAAATGTTCTATTGTGTGGTATACTGGGATCTACGGGGGCTTCAAACTCTGGGGTGACCATTATAAAGCAGCACAGAGCCCATTGTATAAACTCTACTGGTATATTTAGCTGTATTAGAACCAAAATATCTAACTGAAGGCCCACCATACATATTAGACTAATGTTGACCTATCCCACCGATATTGACAGATTCAGCTGAAACTCAAATGTGTATGGGGGCCCAGACAACTGATTGTTGGGGAAGTTAAAGGGGTATTCCTATCTCCAAGATCCTATCCCAATATGTAGTAGGTGTAATAATAATATTAGCAAATACCTCCAATTAGAAATGTAGTATAGTCCTTCTGATTAGCAATGTTGCTTACCCCATGTGCAAGGCATTGCAGTAGCTTAGGCATCCATGGTTACGACCACACATAGTTACGCTTAGTGGTCGTAACAATGAATACCTAAGCTACTGCAATGCCCTGCACATGGGGTAAGTGACATAGCTAGTCAGAAGAACTATCCTACATTTATAATTGTAGGTATTTGCTAATATTATTACACCTACTACATATTGGGATAGGATTTTGGAGATGAGAATACCTCTAAAGTGTCCGACATGTCCGATTTTGAACTATTGATCCTTCTGTTTCCCTGGAGATAGCTTATCACCAAAGATGTAGGACTGCGGTTCTCTTATAGAGAACACAGAGACACTCGGCTGAAGTACTCTTGTGTATGGTACAACGCTTTACTGTTGGAATTGCTGTGGCATATGAGAGGAGACTGACTATGAGCATCACTATCACGGTGAAAATATTTAGGATTTTTAAAGTCCTAATTTTAGGAGGTCCAAGTCCTAAAAAAATATTATTAATCAGGAACAATGTATTATTTAGAAAAAGACTCATCCATCGCCTGATTGGATTGTTTATAGTCATCTCATCTGCCCATGTAAACAGGACGTGCTGCCGACAATAAGCAACCATCTTGGTACACTTTGTATCGGCCCTTTTGAAAAGGCTTTATATGAGCACCGGTGGACTTGTTAGTGGGGCTGTGGCCTGACGCTGATGATTGGCCACACTATCTATCAGTATTCGGTCAGTATTTTTTCTCAGGAGTGGGAGCCAAAACCAGGTGAGGAACAATCAGAGAAACGGTCTAATAGAAACAAGTCACCAATTCTGCATTTATCACCCACTCCTGGTTTTGGCTCCCACTCCTGAGAAAAAATACTGACCGATTACTGATAGTGGGGCCGTGGCCTCAGGCCACAAGTCCACAGTGCATGACCGTGCTCATTCATGTGTATTTGTACATGTGAGATCTGAAATGAACGTGAACGACTGTGACCTGTTTGGTGAGATAAAGGTTACTGACGCACTTGATCTAAACTTAGTCCCGCAGTCCGGCTTCACCCATTTTTTTCCTACAGATCATATTACCTGAACTTATCATGTGTCTTCCCAGGCTGTAAACAGAGAGGAGGCAGTACATTGTAAAGACGAGGCCTACAGCGTCCAAAGCCCAAACCCGAGAAGCCAACAACTAATCTGTCATGTGTACAAATACATTCCACCCCTCTGTTATCCTGATCAGACAAGGAGCTCACATGGCTCATTACAGGACGGGACGGAAATTCTCTTAAAGTGATCTACACCTCCGACATTAAATGTGACGATACGTTTCTAATGTCTAGACGGAGTGAGCCGTCTTTCTTTTTGACGAAGAAGAAGCCTGCTCCCGCTGGGGAGGTAGATTTCCGGATAAATCCCCGGGCCAGATTCTCCTCAATATATTCAGACATGGACCGGGTCTCAGCAGCGGACAAAGGGTAAAAACGCCCACGGGGAGGAGTAGCGCCAGGTATCAGGTCGATTGGGCAATCGTATGGTCTATGAGGGGGTAATGTCTCTGCTTCTCTTTTATTAAAGACATCCGCATAAGACCAATAGGGAACCTGTAGGCCGGGTAGATTGGCTGGGGTAGGAGAAGGACAGGCAGGAAGAACGGGAACTAAACAAGTCTTATGGCAGTCCTCTCCCCAGCGAAGGACTTCTCCGGTCTGCCAATCAAGCACGGGTGCATGTTTCTGGAGCCAAGGTAGGCCTAGCAAGAGGGCGTGAGAGAGTCCAGGCAGAACATGGAAGAAGATGCTCTCAGAGTGCAGCATTCCCACCTGCAGAGTTATGGATTCGGTGATGAGTTGAATGGGATGCGGTAAGAGACCCCCATCCACGGAGGCGACAGATAAGGGTACAGCCAGGGGTTTGGTGGGAATGTGGTATTTCTCTACCAGGGATAGAGAAATGAGATTTCCGGCAGCTCCAGAGTCAAGTTGAGCTAGTTCACAGAAACTGTTCTCCTCGCAGATGATAGAGACCGACAGCATCAGAGATGGAGAGGGTTTACTCTTGTCTAGGACGACCTCTCTGAGCGATCCTAGACACAGGCGTTTCCCGACCTCTCCGGGCAGGAACGGATCCGGTGCTCCTTACTGCCACAGTAGAAGCAGCTCCCCTCGGCACAGCGTAATTCTTGACGGGTTTTGACCATCTTGGTCTGGTCGACCTGCATAGGCTCGGGTGAGTGCGCCTGAGGAGGAACGGAGGAAGTGACGGGTTTCTGAAAGGTAGGGGCAAGGCGTGGAAACCTCCTCTCACGGGTGACCGCTTTGGTGCGCACCTGGAACCGGATGTCAATCCGGGTGGCGAGTGTTATTAAGTCGTCGAGAGTGGTAGGAATGTCCCGACCGGCGAGTTCATCTTTAATACGGCCGGACAGACTCTCCCAGAAGACGGACACCAGGGCGTCGTTATCCCAGGCAAGCTCCGAAGCAAGGGTACGGAACCGTATGGCATATTGGCCCACGGTGAGACTTCCTTGACGGAGGCGTAGCAGAGATGAGGCGGATGAGGTCTTCCGTCCTGGTTCGTCGAAGACTTTCCGGAAAGCCGTGAGAAAGGCTGGCAGGTTGGACACCAGGGAATCTCCTCTCTCCCATAGAGGATTTAGCCAAGCCAGCGCCTCCCCCGTGAGATGGGACATGATGAAGGCTACTTTGGCTCAGTCGGTGGAAAACTGATGTGCCAAAAGTTCGAAGTGCAGAGTGCACTGGTTAGTGAAGCCCCGTGCCTGACCGGGATCTCCGCCAAAACGAGGCGGGGCGGAGAGACGGGGACCGGGAAGGGATGCTATGGTATTGCTGTGCAGCGGCGGCGCCGGGGTAGTAAGTGTGCGAGTGGAAGCAGCTCCCGATGAGACAGTCAGTGTGTCCAGGCGAGAGTTAACACTACGCAGGTGACTCAGGATGGACTCCTGTTGGGACCTCTGACGGGAAAGTTCATGACATAGGTCCGAGAGCGAGGGAGCTTGGGTGCCACCGGGTTCCATGGCCTGAGCAAACTGTAACGGGTGTGGGAGGTGGAACCTCTGAGCTACTATACAAAGGGTAGTCCTTGTAAGGAAGCGGGTGGCTCCCAGGGAAGGCGGGTAGGTAGACACTGCAAGTGACAAGGACAGTCTCAGGGTAGAAGGGCAGGGCGGTCACAGCAAGTGACGGGGACAGTCTCTTGACAGGTGGGTGGTCACGGCAAGTGACGGGGACAGTCTCTTGACAGGCGGGTGGTCACGGCAAGTAACGGCTAAGCCTCCACGTAGGCTAGCAGGCAGGTAGCAGGTGAGTGCTCCCAGGTGAGCGAGTAAGAGTCTCTGGACAGGCAGGTGGTCACAGCAAGTGACTGCTAAGCCTCCAGGTAGGCTAGCAGGCAGGTAGCAGGAGAGCGCTCCCAGGTGAGCGGGTGAGAGTCTCTGGACAGGCAGGTGGTCACAGCAAGTGACGGCTAAGCCTCCAGGTAGGCTAGCAGGCGGGTAGCAGGTAAGCACTCCCAGGTGAGCGCTCCCAGGTGAGCGGGTAAGAGTCTCTGGACAGGCAGGCAGGTATCTGGCAGGTAGTTCCTGGTCCGCAGGCGGACTGATCCATAGACAGACTGGCAGGTGCTGGTAGGCAGACTGTCGGACCACAGGATTGCAAGCAGGTAGACAGAAATCAGGCAGATATCAGGCAGGTATCAGGCAACGGGACCTGAGGGCTGAAGCAGAGTTGAAAGGCTTTGCAACAACAGAGCTCGGGCACCTCCATTTTGGAGGAGGTGCCTTATATATGGTGAGGTCCTCCGGCCATTGGCCGGGGACTCCTTAGGACGGCGCGCGCGGCCCCTTTAAGAGAGAGGGAGCGCGCGCGCGCCCTAAGCACCTTGACCGGGAAGCAGCGTGCGCTGCCAGCAGAGCGGGAGGAAGAAGCCGGGCACGGAGCGGAGAGGTGAGGGGAACGGCGTCCCAGCCTAGCAGGAGGCAGGGACGCCGACGCTACAGTCGTCACGTGATTGTGGCAGCCATCACGTGCTGGTATAACACGCTGCAATTAGAAATGGGAATCGGCACAGGAGTCACAATATAAAGTCAGTGCTGGTAGTAACACAAGAATCCAACAAGCCGAGCGTCCACACGTCGTCCAACAGCCCAACATGGATGATGAGAAGCTGCAGGACGTCACATAATCCGCGATATTCAGGCAGAGAACACAAACCGCAATGTGCTGCCACCGACATCTTCATCAGCTCAAGAGGAGGCGACTGTGTAAGAACATCACCGTTTTGTTTTCCCCCCTGAATATCGTGGATTATTAGATGACTGATGTTCTGCTACTTTTTCTTTTTGAAGTTGTCTACACACATAATGGCTGCAGAGGACTGAGAGAAAGTCCACAGGGAACAAAAGAGAAGTCGGGAACAGAAGGGGAGACGAGGGCTGAGCCACTTACACAGACAGAAAGCTGAGGAGGACATGTTATTACTCCAGGATCTGCTCCATTCATTCCTTATGTGGCATCCAAGTGCTGAGCTCGGCTTTTTCCAGAGCCCCATAGAGAATGAATGGAGCTGCAGTTGTTCCCTGACTTTCCGTTCCTTCCCGATCAGACGATGGTTCGCAGTGGTCAGACCCCACGATCAGTAAGTGATCACTGAGCCTGTGGATAAGTGATAACTAAAGTTGACAAATCCCCAGGCCCGGATGGGATACACCCGCGAGTACTGCAGGAATTAAGTAATGTCATAGATAGACCATTATTTTTAATCTTTAAAGATTCCATAATAACAGGGTCTGTACCACAGGACTGGCGTATAGCAAATGTGGTGCCAATATTCAAAAAGGGGACAGAAACCGAACTTGGAAATTATAGGCCGGTAAGCTTAACCTCTACTGTGGGAAAAATCCTGGAGGGTTTCCTAAGAGATTCTATAATAGAGTATCTGAAGAAGAATAGCCTCATGACCCAATATCAACATGGGTTTACAAGGGACCGTTCCTGTCAGACTAATCTGATCAGTTTTTATGAGGAGGCAAGTTCTGGACTGGACCAAGGAAATGCAGTGGATGTTGTGTATATGGACTTTTCAAAAGCTTTTGATACGGTTCCACACAAAAGGTTGATACATAAAATGAGAACAATGGGGATAGGGGAAAATATATGTATGTGGGTTAAGAATTGGTTCAGTGATAGGAAACAAAGGGTGGTTATTAATGGAAAACACTCAGACTAGGTCTCATTTAACAGTGGGGTACCACAGGGGTCAGTATTGGGCCCCCTTCTTTTTAACATATTTATTAATGACCTTGTAGGGGGCATACAGAGTACTATTTCAATATTTGCAGATGACACTAAACTCTGCAGGGTAATCAATACAGAGGAGGACAATTTTATATTACAGGAGGATCTATGTAAACTAGAAGCTTGGGCTGATAAATGGCAAATGAGCTTTAATGGGGATAAATGTAAGGTAATGCACTTGGGCAGAGGAAATAAAATGTATAATTATATGCTTAATTGTAAAACACTGGATAAATCTGTCACTGAAAAAGACCTGGGTGTATTGGTGGATGACAAGCTCATGTTTAGTGGCCAGTGTCAGGCAACTGCTGCAAAGGCAAATAAAATAATGGGATGCGTTAAAAGAGGCATAGATGCTCATGAGGAGAAGATAATTTTACCTCTATACAAGTCATTAGTGCGACCACACTTAGAATACTGTGTACAGTTCTGGTCTCCGGTGTATAAGAAAGACATAGCTGAACTAGAGCGGGTGCAGAGAAGAGCGACCAAGGTTATTAGAGGACTGGGGGGTCTGCAATACCAAGACAGGTTATTACACTTGGGGTTATTTACTGTGGAAAAACGAAGGCTTAGGGGTGATCTTATTACTATGTACAAGTATATGAGGGGACAGTACAAAGACCTTTCTACTGATCTTTTTACTCTGAGGCCAGAGACGGGGACAAGGGGGCATCTTCTACGTCTGGAGGAAAGAAGGTTTAATCATAATCACAGACAGGGATTCTTTACTGTAAGAGCAGTGAGACTATGGAGCTCTCTGCCTCATGATGTTGTAATGAGTGATTCACTAATAAAATTTAAGAAGGGCATGGATTCCTTTCTTGAAAAGTATAATATTACAGGTTGCAAAAACTAGATTCCATGATAGGGCGTTGATCCAGGGAACTAGTCTGATTGTCGTATGGAGCCGGGAAGGAATTTTTTTCCCCAATGTGGAGCTTAGTGTTTGCCACAGGGTTTTTTTTTGCCTTCCTCTGGATCAACATGTTAGGCTATGGGTTGAACTAGATGGACTTAGTCTTCCTTCAACCTTAAAAACTATGTTACTATGTATGTAACTTGTTATCTTCAGACATCCCCTCTAAGCAATGGCGCACGCCAGCAGTGAAGGCGGGAGGAGACGCTGGGTACAGGGAAGACTTTACCTCTGGGGGCCACATATAGGGCATGTGAGGGGTGGACACTTCCCGTATTCACCATTACTGAGCCCCCGCTCTGTACCGCTCTTATCTGAGTGCAGGAGACACAGCAGTCACTAATCAGCCACTCTCCGGCACTTGCAGCTGTCCGAGCTCTGCTGTGCCTGTTAGGGGTGAAGTTCGGGTCCTAGGAGGCAGCGACTATGCAGCCTGCAAAGCAGATGACAGCCCGGGTACCACGTCTCCGGATAAATCTCCACCTTGTGAGCTGCTTCTTGTGCAGCAGCCCCATGCAAGTCGCTCCGCTCTCCTCAGCCAGCTCCTGCTGAAGACTGAGCTCCTCTGCCCAATCTAGGAGCCCAATAGCCCTGATCACACCAGTGGTAGCCCAGTGCTGCTGGGGGGGGCAGGGCTAGATCCGATTTACAGATAGCAAACTAATCAGCCCTAGATATTTCTAATAGCTGCAGAGCAGGCGACATAACTCTGACCGGTGTCCTCATAGACCTCTCCTCAGCCGGGACTAATAAGAGCAGTAAGATGGCCGTCATGGGGTCCATTGTTAGATCTCGGCTGCCATAGAAACTCATCGGCACCATGATCGCGCCTCCCTCTCCGGTCTTAAGTGCCTAAATGCTGTGAAAGCCACTGACTGTGTCATATAAGGGGTTAAGCTGCCAGGATCAGGGTTGGCTCCACTGCTGGCGCCTGAGGCAGGAGCGGGACTGTGTTATACCGCCACACGACTGCCGCAGATCTTGTAACAGTCCTGACTGCACCTGCCTGATGATAATGTGTCCTATAACGCGGGTCCTGGTACCAGACTGCCCTTTACATATTAATCACTAGCAGGGAACCAGTTACTTACAGGTTCTAGTTTCTGATGTGTTTCCAGGACCTGTAGTTATCAACATTTTACCCTTAAGGCCCAGTTATAATATTACTGCAACACTCTCACTACATATGAGGGTCCTGTACCTGTATACCTGCCCTGTGTGCGGCGCAAAAGTATATAACAAAATGTGTGTACACAAATACCTATCTCCTGAATGGTATTACTGCTAGATCTCCTGTACATAGAAATATGAGGTTCTTAGCGCACACTTTGAGCAAATTGTGCGAGCCCATCTGCCACCGTCAAGGCGACCTCTTCAGATGGGTCCCTACACTAACACTACACTAACTTACTAACTGGGACCACCATTTTTAATGTTTATTATTACTGTACTAATGCAATCAATTGTACCTGTTATAATTCATTTTTTAATTAGTTTTATAATTTTTTATTACTCTTGTGTTTATGATAATGGTATTACTAAAATCCCTATACTTAGTGTTGATCCAGAAGAAGGCAAAAACCCCAGGACAACTTCAGCCAATTTGTGTCACAGGGGAAAAATTCCTTCTTGACCCCGAGAAAAGGCGATCAGTCCTAGGACCCTGGATCAAATCTAATAATGTTATTACTAGTTATTAATAATTCTTATTAATATTACACAACTAATTGTACTGCTACTGCAGTTATTAGTATTTTAATTTAGGTTTTTGTACTTTTTATAGATTATATATTATTTATGTCCTGCTATCTTATTACTTTGCTATTCTAACTTTTCTATAACTACTTAAAATAATCAAAACAACACTATAATTATTTTTATATTCTTACTACTATTAACATCCTGCTGTCTTATTACAGTATTATTCTACTTTCCTATCACTACTAATACTACCCTATACCTAGAGTGTTGATCCAGAAGAAGGCAAAAACCCCAGGACACCTTCAGCCAATTTGTGTCACTGAGGAAAAATTCCTTCTTGACCCCGAGAAAAGGCGATCAGTCCTAGGACCCTGGATCAAACCTAATAATGTTATTATTAGTTGTATAATTAATATATTACTTATTGTACTACTGGAGTTATTTTAATTTATGTTTTTATTTTTATAAATATAGCTATTTAATATTCTTCTTATTATTAATAACCTGCTATATTTTTACATTATTATTATTCTTTCCTATCACTACTAATACTACCCTATAACTACAGTATTGATCCAGAAGAAGGCAAAAACCCCTGGACACCTTCAGCCAATTTGTGTCACAGGGGAAAAATTCCTTCTTGACCCCGAGAAAAGGCGATCAGTCCTTGGACCCTGGATCACACTGCTATTCTACCTACTACTATTACTACTGTTATTTTATTACTATTTTATTTATTTCTTACTATTATCACTAGTATTATTACTCTTATTACACTAATACTGATACACTACCACTATATTACACTATCCTGCTGTTATTTGGTGGTCTGATACTTACCAGCCGGTATTGCCGTATGTGATGTTATCGGCAGAGAGGTTCCAGCAGGATGGTCCACATGATGTTCCTCTTTCCTCTCAAATACCGGTTGATGTACTGGCGGAAGTTGGTCTGGTTCTCCTTCTTCCTTCTTGTTGTTGGGATCGGTTGTCTTCTTTTCTGGCCTTTGGCCGTCACTTCCCCCCTAGGGATCTTGATGTGGAGTTTCATCTTCTTTGCTTTCTCTTCTTTCTCTTCTTTCTCTTCTTCCTCTTCTTCCTCTTCTTCCTCTTCATCCAGGTAGGCGCACAGTCCTTTTAGTGTCTTCTGTCTTAAATCCATGATTTCCAGCTTTATCTTCTTTGCTGCTTTCTCCTCTTCTTCCTTCTCTTCTTCCTCGTCTTCCTCTTCATCCAGGTACTTGCGCCGTTCTTTTAGTTCCTTGCGCCTTTCTTCCCTCTTCCTTTTCTCCCTGGCTTTATACTCTTCGATGCATCTTCTTTGGGCAATGGGGTTGGTCGGCATAAGGCGCTGGAAGAGAAGAGATGAAGTTAGGAGGCTACAAGGAAGATCCGAATACACAGCTACCTTATAGAAGAGGCCGTAGCGTTGCCCTGAGTCGTCTCACTGACCTCCTTCTTGTAGAGGGGAGAAGGGAGAAACTTCACACAATATGCCAGTCTCCTCAGCTGTTCCTCAGGACTGATGTAATCTGCAGAAAACACAACCAGATATTAGGAGCAATCCTCACCGTACAAAGAGGACGTATGTATGTTAAGACTGTCAGAAGGAGCTCACTGATGGATTCTCAGTTAACTAGTTCTGCAGCCAGCAATAGACAGTACAGCACAGAGGGTACAGGAGGCAAACTGTGCACAATTTTCAATAAAACTCAGAAAAATATTTACCACCAAGTATATGCATTAAAGGAAAGAAAATGTCCCCACAGATGAGTCTGTTTAATGAAAGTCCCAGAAAGCCATGTAACAAGAGTATAGAGAACGGTGAGTGAGTGATGGATACTACCTGCTCCAACGCTGGCAGAATACTCCATCCCCATGGTGTCCGCTGATATCTTCTCTTGTAGAAATGTCTCCAAAATCTATAAAACCTCAGGAGGCGTCAGCAGAGGGTTTGGTGATTGGCTGATATTTCTTTGGTCTTAGAAACATTGGCTATAAATAATTCGGGGGCTCTGCTGGGGAAAGGGCAAATTGGGAAATGTGTAGGATATTTACTGTTCTGTATCTGAGCTTCATTAAAGGGGAATTATCAGATGGAACAAGTCATCCCCTTATCCCTGGGCTCGGTGATGACTGATAGATCAGTGGGGTCCGACCGCGGGAAACTCCAGCAATCACCAAAAAAGGGCAGTGACCCCCATTAGAAGTGATCGCTGGATCCTTCCAGATGGGAGATGTGATGAGTGTGGCGCCCCCCACTGGTGTCTCAGCGTATCATGTGTTGGGGAATAATGACTTCTCCTCTGGTAAATGGGCTGATTCCTGTCAGTTGTGGTCGCTGAGTGCGTGTGATGGGATGTGGCTCCGTCCATTAGATTATATCACGTCTTATACCTAGAATCTCTCGCTGATCGCAGGTGTCTGTCTTCACACTCAGATGAGATGGAACAAACTGACCACATAGGAGGTTTTTTTTTTTTTCAAATTCAAACCGAGCAATCCTATTGGCTGAGTATGACTGTCGTTACCATGGTGACAGAATGTTAAAGGGACAGAACATTAATAATGTATAATAGTGTATTTTATTACATATTTCACATAATAGTGGCTGATATATGGACCTGTACAGATAATACACTTCTATAACTCCTCATATTTTTCATACAGCAATTTGGTGGTGCTGCAGAGATATTTTGGGCGTAATATAACTTGTGCTGGCAATTGATCATCTATAAAGTAGTCTGGTAATGTATGTAATGGTCCTAAGATTGTGGTTTTATGTTCAATACAAATCTAAATATTAATCAGACGTCACTCCCTGCTATTTGAAGGGTTTTTGTCCCTTTCCCTATGTCAGAGTAGTATCACATATAGCTCGGATACGCTGCAGCCTTCAGAACAATGAGGTCCGTTGTGGCTTTCCCCTGCACATTCGGCCATTATATAAGTGACGGCAGCTGCGTTGTGTCCCTGCACGGCTGATAGCGTCGCTGTGCAGGGATTCAGTATGGTGGAGCTGGGGCTCTTTTCTTTTATGGGTCGATACAAGTCTTGTTCAGACATATAAATATGCCTTGATTACATTGTAGAAAAGAAGGGTGACATTACAGGAGTTCCATACATTCTCAGTGTAAGATCAGTGGGGTCGGACCCCCGGCACCAGGGAGTATACAGAAGGAGCTTGTGAATGTCTTACTTTAGTGGTCTTGTAAGCTCCTCATCCCACACTTTTCCTGTATAGGACATATAGCTTTTCTGTATACATAACTCTTATGTAAAAACAACATCCTCCATGCACATTTCTGTAGGTTGCCTGATGGTTCAGGTGTAGTTACATCATTTTTTTCTACTGCCCGACCTAACAGCGTTAGCTTGCTCTTTTAGCAATCCAATTGTATTGTTTCACATTTGGGGCGATTGTGTCAGCGGCAGGTTTCATTGTGGGGTTATATAATGGGCACTATTTTTATAGGCTTATTTGGATATTAATGCCTTTGTGAATAGATACTTTGCTGCTACCTTGCTCTTTATTATATTGTGGTGGGCAGTCTGTAGTCATATATTCAGATTTTCTGTGACTAGTTGGGCATATATATGTGAGGATTAACCATATCAGTACCTTGCAATGGTTTTGTTATTCATTGGGGCAATTGTTGCTTTTTAGTTGTTTTTTTTAACATGTCTTGTATGTTTAGTCTTTAATAAAATTCTATATTTTTGCTATTCCTTGGTGATCCCTGTCATTGCATCCTTTCTTTCTCCTTGTTTCTTTGCATCTCTATTATGTAGCTGCAGGGTTAGGGACGGCCGGTTCCTTGCAGGAATAGTTATCAGGACGGGTGCGGTTTCTGCTGTAATAACTCATTCATGTGACCCATCAGTCATCACCCGATCAGCCGGGCAATGCTCAGCACAGGCCGCCGTCATCCCACTTCTCTACATCTATTATATAGTTGACGCGCCCCTGGGCCTGTGTCGCGCTGCGTTGCGCACGCGGGAGCTTACCCGGAGCCGGATCGCTTGAGGGTTGTAGTCTCGTGGCGGGGACCCGGTCCGTGCCCAGGGAGTCAAACTGAGCGGCGATGTATCAGCGGTAGATGTGTACGACTACGCCACCCGTTGAATGCAGCTATGGAGCTGCCGCTGCAGGACAGTCCGCTGAGGTCGGTGGATGGATGGTGCAGCGTAGATGGTATAACCCCCAACGGGAGGGGTATGGCCTCAGGGCAGCAGATGTGGATGATGGGGGTAGCAGGAACCACTCAGAGACGGTGCGGTGTAATTCAGGGTCTTTACTGGTAACAACGATAGACCCTCCCGGAGTACTTGCTAGCGAACGGGGCCTGGTCAGTCCTTGAGCAGATGGGATCTCCCCTGGCCAGGCGGAGTTGTAGGCCTCCCAAACTGACTGTACTCTTCTGGCTACCTTGCTAGAAGCGGATATAAGTAGCCCACGTCCCTGAGTGTACCGTGTGGTGCTCACCCGTATGGCCGGTGACTCGGGGCCTTCTAATGGCTTCCGCTCCACGATGGCGGTGCTGGTCCCACGCGTGTGACCGTGCCTTCGGGTTTCTGGGCCTGAGGACCTGAAATCCCCTGCCGGTCGGCTTCTGCTGCTGGGTCAGAGTTAGTCCCCACAGCCTCGGACGCCGGGTCCGGTAAGAAATCTTCTCAGTCAGGGCGAGCTCTGCAGCTGCCAGCCCCTGGCTTGTAGTAGTATTGCTCCCACTGAGCTTCTGCTGTTTCTTCCTATGCTGCTTCTCTGTCTCTACTCTCCTTGACTGACTAACCCTGCTTCAGCCCCGGGTTTACATAGGGGAAGTTCTTCCCCTCCCAAGACTGGGCAGGAGGTGTGGCATGCACAGGATCCCTGACCAAAGGACCTCCCACCTGCTCTCAGACATAACATTACATTACTGTGGAAACCAGACCCCTGGGGTGCCACATTCCCCCCTAGTAAAATTTAGTACTCCGGGACTAAACATATTTTAGAAAAACATAACAAGATATAAACAATAATAATACAATAAGAAAACACATAAAGATCGTTACGGCGTGTCCGCAACCGGGTGCAGTTTTGAAGAAAAGCAAGGTGTCCATTTCACCAAAACAGGGAGACGTAACCAGGTAGGGGTCTGTCCTACCCCGAGTCCTTAACAGTCTCTAGTCCATCCTGGGTTACGCTCCAACTATGTACAAGGATTCCCGGTAATCCACCAAGGATTCCTAAAAGTAACTGGAAACACAAAATTATACACAAGCAACAATACACAGGTAAACATAAATAAAACAATTTATACACTTCCAATCCTCCAGCGTGCGGGTAACTGGCCTCTAGTGGCCCTAGTGGACCTACGGAGCTGACTGTCTGGCCCTGAACTACAGGGTGTAGGAGCTGTCAAGGGTAAACTGGGCAGCTGTCTACCGGCTCTTTGTCTCACTAGGGGTACGGCAGGCTCACTATAAGCAGAGGGTTGATCCTCCTGTTCTGCTTGTGTGGAGTCTTCTGCCTCCTGGACCGGCTGTTCTTCCAGCTCTACCTGTTGCTCCGTAGGTGCTTGGGATGCTGGTTGGAGGAAGGTGAGTACGGGTACCACAACTGCACCATTGACTTGAGTCCAAGACCGAGGGAAGTCCCCGAGCACAGTACTAACCATATCTTCCCTTTCCTCTACGGGTCGATGGTCTTCTTGTTCCTCTTCAGGGTTCCTCAGTTGTTCGGGACACTTCTTCAGGTGGTCCCGGGATACAATGGCTGTGGTTTCCCCTCCGTCTTTACTGATGGTACAAACCTTCGGGTTCTCGTGGCTTGAGGGCAGTACGGTGTACGGGTCCTTCTCCCACTGGTCGTCCAACTTGTGGAGCCGTCTCTTCCTCTTCAAGACCTGCTCTCCGGGTACCAGGGGAACAGCGGGAGCATACTGGTTGTAAGTTTTCTCTTGTCTTTCCCTAGCCTGACAGAGACTTCGCTCCACGCTCTCCTGTACTCTCCGGTACTGCTGCTGCCTCTCTGTGTCCCAGTCTGTTTCTGGTGAAGTGTCCTCGGGTGTCAGGACTCCCATTTCCAGGTCAACAGGTAACTTACCAGGTCTTGCCCTCATTAGGTAAGCCGGGGTACAGTTGGTGGAACCTACCGGGATGTGGTTGTATAGGTCCACCAGATCGGGCAACTTCTCAGGCCACAGACTGCGTTCTTCCAGGGGCAACGTTTTTAGAAGATCCATTACCACCTGGTTCATTTTCTCACAAAGTCCATTAGTTTGCGGATGGTAGGGTGTCGTCCTTATCTTCCGGCAGCCATACAGATTGCAGAATTCCTGGAAGACCTCCGCTTCAAAGGCAGGTCCCTGGTCCGTCAGCACTCGGTCCGGGTACCCGTGTGGACGGCAAAAGTGCTGCTGGAAGGCTCTAGCTGCTGTTTGAGCCGTTAAGTCCTTGACGGGGACGACAACCAGAAACCGGGAGTAATGATCCACGATGGTTAACGCGTAGACGTAGCCACTTCTGCTTGGGGTCAGTTTTACATGATCCAAGGCTACCAGTTCCAACGGTTGCCGGGTGACGATGGACTGCAGGGGAGTCTTCTGGCTGGCGCGGTCCTTCCTTCTCAGGTTGCACGGGCCACAGTCTCTGCACCACTTCTCAATGGTTCCCCTCATGCCTACCCAGTGGAATCACTCGCGCAGCAGGAACTCCAGCTTCTTCCACCCGAAGTGTCCAGCTCCGTCGTGGTATGCCTTCATCACCATGGCTGCGTCTCTTCGTGGCACTACTACTTGCCAGAGTAGTTCATGCGTCCGGGAGTTAACCATTCTGCGGCACAACTTCCCCTTGTAAAGCAACAGTCGACTCTTCTCTGCCCATAGTTGTTTGGCTTCCTCCGGAGCGTCTGGTTCAAGGCAAGCCTCCGGGCGAGTCAGCATCTCCTTCACCAGTCGGACGGCAGGGTCGCTGTCTTGCGTTTCCGCCCAGTTGTAGTGAGGTAAGGGGTTCAACGTAACAGCCTGCTTACTCCTTACCCGGTGGGAATACTGGATAGTCCCATGACGGTGGAACGCAGGGAGTTCAACTTCTTCCAGTCCCTCCGGATCTTCTCCTTCGTCCGGCAGGTTGGGCATCCTGGACAGGGCATCCGCGTTGGTATTGGAGCGTCCGGCCCGGTATTTGATTGTGAACTCGTAGTTGGACAGACGGGCCATCCACCTCTGCTCCAGGGCACCGAGTCTTGCCGTGTCCAGGTGTGTCAACGGGTTGTTATCCGTGTACACGGTGAACCGGGAAGAAGCGAGGTAATGCTTAAAGCGCTCGGTGACTGCCCATACTACGGCCAGGAACTCTAGCTTAAATGAGCTGTAATTCTCGGGGTTCCTTTCGGTGGGTCGCAGTTTTCGGCTGGCGTAGGCGATTACTCGTTCCTTCCCCTGCTGGATCTGGGACAGTACGGCTCCTAGCCCGATGTTACTGGCGTCGGTGTAGAGGATAAAGGGCTGGCTATAATCCGGGTACGCCAGGATTTCGTCCCCCGTGAGGGCCATCTTCAGCTGGCGGAAGGACTCTTCTTCCAGCTCCTCCCATTTGAAGGGCGGCTTCTGGTTCTTGGCCTTCCGGGACTGGCCTATCAGGAGGTCCTGCATAGGTGCTGCCTTTTTGGTGAAACCGGGAATAAACCTTCGGTAGTAGCCTACCAACCCGAGGAACTGCCGCACTTCTTTTACGCTGGAGGGGCTTGGCCATTCCTTAATTGCGGTGATCTTATCAGGGTCGGGAGCCACTCCGTCAGCGCTCACCACGTGTCCCAGGTACTGCACCTTTGGTTTCAGGAGGTGACACTTGGAGGGTTTCACCTTTAGGCCGTAACTCGCCAGAGCCTCGAACACTTCCGCCAGGTGTTTCAGGTGGTCCTCATACGTCTTGGAATATACGATGACATCGTCCAGGTACAACAGGACCGTCTCGAAGTTTCTGTGGCCCAGACAACACTCCATTAGTCGTTGGAAGGTTCCTGGTGCGTTGCAGAGTCCGAACGGCATGCAGGTGAACTCGCTAAGTCCCATCGGGGTGGTGAATGCGGTCTTCTCCCGGTCCGCCTCTGCTACAGGAACCTGCCAGTACCCGCTAGTGAGATCCAAGGTAGAGTAGAAGTTAGCAGATCTTAAAGCAGCCAATGACTCCTCTATCCTTGGCAAGGGGTACGCATCCTTGTGTGTGATACGGTTGATTTTCCGGTAATCTACACACATCCTCATGGTGTTGTCTTTTTTTCTGACTAAGACTAGTGGAGCTGCCCAGGGGCTACAGCTATCCCTGATCACCCCAGCCTCCTTCATGTCTCTAAGCATCCCCTTGGCGTGTTGGTAGTGGGCAGGGGGTACGGGTCGATACCTCTCTTTTATAGGAGGATGGTCTCCCGTGGGGATGTGGTGTTCTACCCCCTTGACTCGCCCGAAGTCTAACGGGTGTTTACTGAACACTCTCTCGTACTCTTGAACCACCCGATAGACTCCTTGTTTCTGGTGTGCGGGAGTGGAGTCAGTACCCAGATGTAGTTGCTGACACCAGTCCTCCATGTTTTTCTTAGAGCCGTTACCTTCCTCCGGGTGAGATGGAGGCAAGGGTTCCACAGATTGTATAGAATTTTGGTTAATGGTATATAATTTGGCTAGCGTGGCATACCGGGGCAGGTACACTTCCCTCTCCCCGATATTTATTATGCGAACGGGCACCCTCCCATGGCGTACATCAACCACCCCCCGTGCTGTCAAAATGGTGGGCCTACTGTCCGAGTAAACTGGTTCTACCATTGCCTGGTAATCTCTACCTCTCAGACCAATAGCTGCCCGGCACCAAATCATCATTTCACTTTTTGGGGGCATGGCAATAGGAAAAGGGTCACACATTCTTACGCTACCAATCTCACCGCCGGAGAGTTCCACCTGTTGCCGTCGCATCAGTGCCCGGATCTCTTTCTGGAGCACCCGCTGCTCGCCGGAGCTGGCGTTCTTGGCAACCTGCTGTAAAAGGAAAATCACCTCTGCAAGACAATTTTCAATTACATTAGTTCCTAGAGTTATTTTTGGGTGACTCTCATGTTTGTCAATATCTACAATGATCAGTCCCTGTGCTGCCAGTTCGACTCTACCGATTTTGATGGTCACCTCTTTAAATCCGATCTGTGGCACGGGCTGGCCATTGCTGGCGATGATACTCAAGTCGTCGTCAGGGTAGCGGGTAATATCCGAGTCATTCCAGTACTGCTTAAAGAGCACGTACGGGATGGTGGTGACCTGTGACCCGGTGTCCAGTAGGGCACTCATGGGAATGCCATCCAGTACCACAGGCAAGACTGGACGTCCTCCCACATATCTGTCGCGCCAGTTCGATGGGCCTGGTGATCTTTTTCCTGGGGGTTGGCCCTCTACCCCATGTTGTGCCCGTTTAAAGAACAGTACCTTGCCATATGTCCGGGTTGATTGCAGCGGCGGCAGATGGGTCGTCCGTCCTCGCTGTATCGGTCACTGGGTCTTCCTCTGGCCGGTGGGGTCCTCCTTGGTCGACGCCACGGGATGTCCTCCGGTCCGGATGCCAGCTGGATCTTCCCTGGGGTGGAAGCCTGTAAAGACTGCACAGTTCGGGTTAGCGCAGCAACGCTCTTAGCTAGCTCTTGGACCTGATGGTGTAGGTCTGGAGCCGGGTCATTGTCCAAAGCCTGCGCATCAGCTCCCACAGGCCCTGCCGACAAGGGCGCCGCCTCCTGGTGGTAAGTGATAGCAGGGCGCTTGTGGGTCACAACGCCACCCGGTGCCGGTTCTCGGAGCACCCGGATGGCTCTGTCCTTGAACTGTGCAAAGCCCAGATGGGGATCCTGTAAGGCCATTGCCCGCAACTGGGTTCGGTGGGTATTACAATACAGTCCCTCTATAAACTGTTCGGTCAACAGCCTGTCCTCGTTTCCCACTCCATCAGGGTCGGTCTGCTTAATGGCCCTCAGGGCCTCTTGTAGGTTTAGTGCATAGTCCCTTATACTCTCATGCGCTCGCTGCTTGCACCCGTAGAATCTAAGCTTAATCTCGGCTGAGGTGCGGGTATCAAAGGTGTCCTTCAGCCGGGTTAGTATCCCTGCGACAGTCTTCCTCCCAGGTGGCCAGGATTTTACTTCCCTTTTGGCTGCCCCGGTTAGTTGGGCCACCAGGATGCTCACTTTTTGCTCTTCTGTGAGGGGGTACACCTGGAAGAGGCTATCCAGCTTTTCTCTAAAGTCATGCAGGGTATGTGACTCCCCTGAGTACTGGGGTAGCCAAGCTGCTCCCGGGATATAGGGCATGGTGAAGGGCATAACTGCACCAGCGGTAGCGCTGGCGGGGGTTGAGGCAGTGAAGCTCTCCTCCGTATCCGACATCTTCCTCCCCCCTAGTGGACCGTGGCCTACCTTGCGATGATCCTCTTCCGTAGGCCGCGGCTCCGCAGTGGATCGTCAGGGTTGAGGACCTTCCGTCGCGCTCCTGTGACGTCGGCGTCTGCTGGGCTCCTTCCAGGACCTTACGCAACGTCCGGACGTGAGGCGGGGCTTCAGTTCTCGCGCGCTTTCGGAGTCCACGCCCCTCTTCTTCCCGCGCGGCGTCCTCAAGATGGCGTCCAATGGCGGGAAAACTCCACGGATGGCGGGAAGAAGGCAGAAGATGGCGCTGGATGGCGGGAAACTTCACCGATGGCGGGAAGAAGGCTGAAGATGGCGCCGGATGGCGGGAATCTTCACCACAGGTAAGTTTGAAAAGTCTCTTTTTCAGGCACGCAGTACCCGGTGGTTGCGGGCACGAAATCCTGCCGACTACGCCAAAGTTGATGCGCCCCTGGGCCTGTGTCGCGCTGCGTTGCGCACGCGGGAGCTTACCCGGAGCCGGATCGCTTGAGGGTTGTAGTCTCGTGGCGGGGACCCGGTCCGTGCCCAGGGAGTCAAACTGAGCGGCGATGTATCAGCGGTAGATGTGTACGACTACGCCACCCGTTGAATGCAGCTATGGAGCTGCCGCTGCAGGACAGTCCGCTGAGGCCGGTGGATGGATGGTGCAGCGTAGATGGTATAACCCCCAACGGGAGGGGTATGGCCTCAGGGCAGCAGATGTGGATGATGGGGGTAGCAGGAACCACTCAGAGACGGTGCGGTGTAATTCAGGGTCTTTACTGGTAACAACGATAGACCCTCCCGGAGTACTTGCTAGCGAACGGGGCCTGGTCAGTCCTTGAGCAGATGGGATCTCCCCTGGCCAGGCGGAGTTGTAGGCCTCCCAAACTGACTGTACTCTTCTGGCTACCTTGCTAGAAGCGGATATAAGTAGCCCACGTCCCTGAGTGTACCGTGTGGTGCTCACCCGTATGGCCGGTGACTCGGGGCCTTCTAATGGCTTCCGCTCCACGATGGCGGTGCTGGTCCCACGCGTGTGACCGTGCCTTCGGGTTTCTGGGCCTGAGGACCTGAAATCCCCTGCCGGTCGGCTTCTGCTGCTGGGTCAGAGTTAGTCCCCACAGCCTCGGACGCCGGGTCCGGTAAGAAATCTTCTCAGTCAGGGCGAGCTCTGCAGCTGCCAGCCCCTGGCTTGTAGTAGTATTGCTCCCACTGAGCTTCTGCTGTTTCTTCCTATGCTGCTTCTCTGTCTCTACTCTCCTTGACTGACTAACCCTGCTTCAGCCCCGGGTTTACATAGGGGAAGTTCTTCCCCTCCCAAGACTGGGCAGGAGGTGTGGCATGCACAGGATCCCTGACCAAAGGACCTCCCACCTGCTCTCAGACATAACATTACATTACTGTGGAAACCAGACCCCTGGGGTGCCACATTGACACTCCACAACTGCTCCTTCTCTTCAGAATTCAGAAAGATTTATTTTTTTATTTTTTTATTTCCGCAGCCATGCAGTGACGCTAGGTAGGTGCAGAGCTAAAGGGAAACCCACCTCAGAAGAAAATTCTAGGGTCCTGATCACTAGAGATGAGAGCTTAAAGGGAATCTGTCACTAGGTTTTTGCCATATTTTCCGAGAGCAGCATGATGTAGAGACAGAGACCCTGATTCCAGCGATGTGTCACTTTCTGGGCTGCTTGCTGGTGTTTTGATAAAATCTTTGTTTTATCAGTAGGAGGTTGTGACTAGAAGACTAGTAAACCTGCAACCAGGTATCCCTCATTTTTCAGGAGTGGTCCAAATTAAATAAAAAAGCGGTCTATAGGGCGCTAAAAGAATGAACACTAGAAGTGAAAAAAAATTTAGGACTAAAAAATAAATTTAATGAGCCCTTTCCACAAAGCGTTTCGATAGTGAACTATCTTCCTCAGGTGGTACATGGCGCGCTTTTTCTCCCTTTCTCTTTTCTCATTTTTCACAAGGTCTGTATAGCAGCCTTCTGCCTATGCACAGTGTACACAGAAAGCTGCCAATCAGTGGTGCAGCCGGTTATATGGAGCTCAGCATTCAGAGCACTGCTAGATCTGCAGTAGATAAAACTAAAATTTATCAAAACTGCAGCGAAATAAGGGACACATTTCTGGAATCAGGTTTCTGCCCTTACATCATGCAGATGGGATAGCAAAACCTGGTGGCAGATTCCATTTTAGAGCCATCGGATATTACCTTGTGACCTCTCAAAGGGGAACTTGATGTCTAGGATGGTTATTATTTCCAAACCATTACAAAATGTCATGTGTCTCTTGATGCGGGATAACTTGTATGTAATGTGTTGTATGTTAGGTCTATGAACAGTACAAGTCCTTCAGTATAGGGTTACCTGAGAAGCGTAGCCAGCATGAAGC
>NW_027363743.1:265000-292500 GCF_046119375.1 Phyllobates terribilis
TCGAGCGTCTCTCCTGCTCTCTCTCTCGAGCGTCTCTCCTGCTCTCTCTCTCTCTCGAGCGTCTCTCCTGCTCTCTCTCTCGAGCGTCTCTCCTGCTCTCTCGAGCGTCTCTCCTGCTCTCTCTCTCTAGCTTCTCTCCTGCTCTTTCTCTCGAGCGTCTTTCCTGCTCTCTCTCTCTCGAGCGTCTCTCCTGCTCTCTCTCTCGAGTGTCTCTCCTGCTCTCTCTCTCGAGCGTCTCTCCTGCTCTCTCTCTCGAGCGTCTCTCCTGCTCTCTCTCTCTCGAGCGTCTCTCCTGCTCTCTCTCTCGAGCGTCTCTCCTGCTCTCTCTCTCGAGCGTCTCTCCTGCTCTCTCTCTCGAGCGTCTCTCCTGCTCTCTCTCGAGCGTCTCTCCTGCTCTCTCTCTCGAGCTTCTCTCCTGCTCTCTCTCTCGAGCTTCTCTCCTGCTCTTTCTCTCGAGCGTCTCTCTCTCTCTTGCATCTCTCCTGCTCTCTCTCTCTCGAGCGTCTCTCCTGCTCTCTCTCTCGAGCGTCTCTCCTGCTCTCTCTCGAGCGTCTCTCCTGCTCTCTCTCGAGCGTCTCTCCTGCTCTCTCTCTCGAGCTTCTCTCCTGCTCAATCTCTCGAGCGTCTCTCTCTCTCTCGAGCGTCTCTCCTGCTCTCTCTCTCTTGAGCGTCTCTCCTGCTCTCTCTCTCGAGCGTCTCTCTCTCTCTAGCGTCTCTCCTGCTCTCTCTCTCTCGAGCATCTCTCCTGCTCTCTCTCTGTCGAGCGTCTCTCCTGCTCTCTCTCTGTCGAGCGTCTCTCCTGCTCTCTCTCTCTCTCGAGCGTCTCTCCTGCTCTCTCTCTCGAGCGTCTCTCCTGCTCTCTCTCTCGAGCGTCTCTCCTGCTCTCTCTCTCGAACGTTTCTCCTGCTCTCTCTCTCGAGCGTCTCTCCTGCTCTCTCTCTCTCGAGCGTCTCTCCTGCTCTCTCTCTCTCGAGCGTCTCTCCTGCTCTCTCTCTCGAGCGTCTCTCCTGCTCTCTCTCTCTCAAGCGTCTCTCCTGCTCTCTCTCTCTCGAGCGTCTCTCCTGCTCTCTCTCTCTCGAGCGTCTCTCCTGCTCTCTCTCTCGAGCGTCTCTCCTGCTCTCTCTCGAGCGTCTCTCCTGCTCTCTCTCTCGAGCGTCTCTCCTGCTCTCTCTCTCGAGCGTCTTTCTAGCGTCTCTCCTGCTCTCTCTCTCGAGCGTCTCTCCTGCTCTCTCTCTCTCGAGCGTCTCTCCTGCTCTCTCTCTCTCGAGCGTCTCTCCTGCTCTCTCTCTCTCGAGCGTCTCTCCTGCTCTCTCTCTCTAGCGTCTCTCCTGCTCTCTCTCGAGCGTCTCTCCTGCTCTCTCTCTCGAGCGTCTCTCCTGCTCTCTCTCTCGAGCGTCTCTCCTGATCTTGAGCGTCTCTCCTGCTCTCTCTCTCTCTCGAGCGTCTCTCCTGCTCTCTCTCTCTCGAGCGTCTTTCTAGCGTCTCTCCTGCTCTCTCTCTCGAGCGTCTCTCCTGCTCTCTCTCTCTCGAGCGTCTCTCCTGCTCTCTCTCTCGAGCGTCTCTCCTGCTCTCTCTCTTGAGCGTCTCTCCTGCTCTCTCTCTCTCGAGCGTCTCTCCTGATCTCGAGCATCTCTCCTGCTCTCTCTCTCTCTCGAGCGTCTCTCCTGATCTCGAGCATCTCTCCTGCTCTCTCTCTCGAGCGTCTTTCTAGCGTCTCTCCTGCTCTCTCTCTCTCGAGCGTCTTTCTAGCGTCTCTCCTGCTCTCTCCAGCCCTTGTCTGCTTGATCGCTGATACTGCCATACTTTGTGGTCTGTATACACTGTGTTCCAAATTATTATGCAAATATTATTTTCTCAGATTTTCCCAAATTACCTATATGAATTGCAGTCATTGTAATTTTCCAGTCAAATAACTATTAGAGTACAATTGAAAGGTTTTTGTACAAACTGCCTATGATAACAGTATATTTAAAAAAATAAAACACTCAAACTGCACTCAAAATGCATGTTCCAAATTATTATGCACAGCAGAGTTTTCAACCTTTTCATTTTAATAAAGAACAAAAAAATGGTCTTTTTTGAAATTATAAGCATTAGCAGGTTATTTTACACACTGAAATCAAACAGTTTTCAACTCAAAACTTTATTCTAGGTGATGTTACATTTGCACATAGGGCCGCTTGTTCGAAAGGAGCTTCTGAACTCTCTCGTCCATTGAATTTGTCAGGTTTTGGAT
Organism: Phyllobates terribilis; assembly: GCF_046119375.1. Lineage (NCBI taxonomy): Eukaryota > Metazoa > Chordata > Amphibia > Anura > Dendrobatidae > Phyllobates > Phyllobates terribilis. The sequence goes on from NW_027363743.1 coordinate 267,237, forward strand.
GGTTTCTGCTTCAATTGTTTTGCATGAGGACAGAATACCCTCCCAGAGCTGTTGCTTAGATGTGAGCTGCCTCCCGCCATCATAGACACTCCTTTTGATGATGCTCCAGAGGTTCTCAATGGGGTTGAGGTCAGGGGAGCATGGGGGCCACACCATAAGTTTGTCCCCTTTTATGCCCATAGCAGCCAGAGATGCAGATGTGTTATGTGCAGCATGAGACGGGGCATTATCATGCATGAAAATGATCTTGCTGCGGAATGCACGGTTCTTCTTCTTGAACCATGGAAGCAAGTGCTGTTTGAGAAACTCAACATACATTATGGAGTTCATCTTTACCCCTTCAGGGATCCTAAAAGGGCCGACAATCTCTCTCCCCATGATTCCAGCCCAAAACATTACTCCACCTCCTCCTTGTTGGCGCTGTAGCCGTGTTTGCATGGGGTGTCCATCAACCAGCCATCCTCCACTCCATCCATCTGGACCATCAAGATCATTTCATGCATGATAATGCACCGTCTCATGATGCACATAACACATCTGCATCTCTGGCTGCTATGGGCATAAAAGGGGACAAACTTATGGTGTGGCCCCCATGCTCCCCTGACCTCAACCCCATTCAGAACCTCTGGAGCATCATCAAAAGGAGTGTTTATGATGGCGGGAGGCAGTTCACATCTAAGCAACAGCTCTGGGAGGGTATTCTGTCCTCATGCACAACAATTAAAGCAGAAACCATCCAAAACCTGACAAATTCAATGGACGAGAGAGTTCAGAAGCTCCTTTCGAACAAGGGGTCCTATGTGCAAATGTAACATCACCTAGAATAAAGTTTTGAGTTGAAAACTGTTTGATTTCAGTTTGTAATAACCTGCTAATGCTTAGAATTTCAAAAATGACCATTTTTTTGTTCTTTATTAAAATGAAAAGGTTGAAAACTCTGCTGTGCATAATAATTTGGAACATGCATTTTGAGTGCAGTTTGAGTTTTTTATTTTTTAAAAAATATACTGTTATCATAGGCAGTTTGTACAAAAACCGTTCAATTGTACTCTAATAGTTATTGACTGGAAAATTACAATGACTGCAATTCATATAGGTAATTTGGGAAAATCTGAGAAAATATTATTTGCATAATAATTTGGAACACAGTGTATATGTACAATTTTAATATGATCAATAAAAATATGTAAATATATTATATATATACACACACTGCTCAAAAAATAAAGGGAACACTTAAACATCACAACTCCAAGTCAATAACACTTCTGTGAAATCTACCTGTCCAGTTATGAAGCAACACGGATTGTGAATCAATTTCTCCTGCTGTTGTGCAAATGGAGCAGACAACTGGTAGAAATGATAGGCAATTAGCCAGATACCCCCTATAAAGGAGTGGTTCTGCAGGTGGTGACCACAGACCATTTCTCTGTTCTCATTCTTTTTGGCTGATGTTTTGGTCACTTTTTCATTTTGCCATTGCTCTCACCCCTAGAGGTACATTAGCATTAGGCAGTGTCTACAGTACAACCCACAGAAGTTGCTCAGGTAGTGCCGTTCATCCAGGATGGCACATCAGTGCGAGCTGTGGCAAGAAGTGTAGCTGTGTCTGTCAGCACAGTGTCCAGAGCATGGAGCAGATACCAGGAGATGTGCAGGGAGCCATAGGAGGGCAACAACCCAGCAACAGGACCGTTACCTCCTCCTTTGTGCAAGGAGGAACAGGAGGAGCACTGCCAGAGCCCTGCAAAATGACCTCCAGCTGGCCACAAATGTGCATGTGTCTGCACAAACGGTTAGAAACCGACTCCATGAGGGTGGTATGAGGGCCCGATGTCCACAGATGGGGGTTGTGCTCACAGCCCAACACCGAGCAGGACGCTTGACATTTGCCACAGAACACCAGGATTGGCAAAGTCGCCACTGGTGCCCTCTGCTCTTCACAGATGAAAGCTCAGTATTGTGTGTGGCCTCCACGTGCCTGTATGACCTCCCTACAACGCCTGGGCATGCTCCTGATGAGGTTGCGGATGGTCTCCTGTGGGATCTCCTCCCAGACCTAGACTAAAGCATCAGCCAACTCCTGAACAGTCAGTGGTGCAACGCGACGTTGGTGGATGTGACTCGCCCCCTGGGCCGTGGGGTACTCGGATCCGGGCAGTAGGGGAACGATGGGAGTAGTAGTGGCAACCCGGTTTCGTGGCTCAGGGTGGTCAGGCCAGTGGTAGTCCGTTATGTGCTGATGTTTATGTCCGACTACGCCACCCGTGGATTTGCGGTTATTAGGAACCGCCGCTGCATGCCGACCGCTGGGGCTGATAAGGTGTGCAGCTAGGGTAGTGTGACTCCCCACGGGAAGAGTGCGGCCCCAGGGCAGTATAGTGGATGGTGGGAGTGATGGTGGTGAGAGTCCCAGTGCTGATAGTGCTGGAGAAGCAAGGAGCACACAGACAACAGGTTGCAGTCCAGGGTCTTTACTAGAACAGGTAAATTGACCCATAAACAGTCCCGGCTAGGAGGGGGACCTGGATGTCTGAGAGCAACGGGGAAATTGGCCCTGGTCAGGGTGAGGGTGTAGGCCTACCATGCTTTCTGCGCTCCTTCTGGCTATCTCCTCCTGATAGGGTAACAGCCCACGTTTCCAAGCTTTCCGTGTATTCTCGCCTGTATGGCCTGCGACGTGGGTTCCTTTCTGCTCCCAGCCTTGTACGGCTTTACTGGTACCTTCTGTTGTGGCAGGGCCTCCAGGCTTCTTAGGCCAAGGAATATACAGTCCCCTGCGGACTGGTTCTCTGCTGGGGGATGTGGAATCCTCTCAGCCTCAGACACCAAAGTCTGGTAAATTAAGTCCTCTTTCTGCCAAGACAGGCTCTCTTCGCCTCTTGTCTCTGGCTTGTGGCTCTCCTCCTGCCACACTTCCTCTTAGGTGCAGTGCAACTGTCTGTCCCTGTTCTGCTCTGGGACAAGTCTCAATGCTGAGACAGGCCATCCAGTTCTCTCTAACCCTGCCCCCAGCACCAGCTTTTATAGGGGCAGCCTGCTCCCCCTACTGGCCTGAGACAGGAGGCATTGCATGCTAATGTTCCCCTGACTAGAGAACCTCCCCCTTGCTCTCAGACACAGCTTTAATACATTTTGTGGCATCCAGGCCAGGGTGACACATTCCCCCCTAGTGAAATTTAGTACTCCGGGACTAAACAATAAACAAAGACAATAAAACATTAATAGACATTAATAGACAGACGACGCACAAATTGAGTTCTTAAGGTCACAGTGTGGCCTGTGACCGGGTGTCCATATCACCAATACAACGGGGAGCCTTAACCAGGTGGGGGTCTGTCCTACCCCAAGTCCTTCACAGTCTTAGTTCATTCCTTGGTTAGGCTCCGAACGCAGTCCATACCAGGTCCCGGTTATAAAAAGTCCATAACCTGTGAGTCCTTACAGTAACTGCAAGAAACTGAAACACGGAATTACCAAACATGCATGTAACTTTGCAAACAATTCAACATTTGGCAACAAGGTTATTTACAATTTTAGTGCGCTCTATATTCTCCAGCGAGCGGGTATCAGTCCCTTTGTGCTCCTGGTTGACCTACGTAGCCCACTGTCTGGTGGTGGACCAACCTGGCTTTCCCCACTAGCGTTAGGGGTACAGCTACCAGCTGGGTGTACAGGTAGGGAAGGCAGCTGTCTGCGGGTCCTTTGGCTTACCGCAGGCATGGCAGGCTCACTGTCAGCAGAGGGTTGACTCTCCTGGGCTGCTGGTACAGGCTCTTCTGCCTCTGGAACCGCTTGCTCCTCTTCACCTTCCAGCTCTGGTGTTGGTTGTTGCTGTGCCGGTTGCAGGAAATGCAGGACGGGTACCACTATGGCATCATTTATGCGAGTCCAGGACTGAGAGAACTCTCCGAGAACGGTGCTGATCATTTCTTCCTTGTCCTCTGCGGGTTCAAGGTCACTCTGATCCTCTTCTGCACTACGGAGTTGCTCGGGGCATCTTTTGAGATGGTCTCTGGAGACGGTACTAGTGGTTTCTCCTCCGTCCTTGGTGATCACGCACACCTTCGGGTTGTCGTGATCAGACTGCAGTACGGTGTAGGGTTCCCTTTCCCACTGGTCGTCCAACTTGTGAAGCCTTCTTTTTCGCTTTAGGACTTGCTCACCAGGTTCTAGGGGACCAGCAGGGGCGTGTTGGTTGAAGAGTTTTTCTTGCCTCTCTCTCACCTGGGCCAGGCTCTTCTCCACAGTCTACTGCACCTTCTTGTACTGCAGTTGCCTTTCCGTATCCCAGTCCGCATCCGGGGAGGTGTCCTCAGGCGTTAGGACTCCCATCTCCAGGTCTATAGGCAGCTTACCCGGTCTGGGTCGCATCAGGTAAGCCGGGGTGCAGTTGGTAGCATTCACCGGGATATGATTGTATAAGTCTATCAGGTCCGGCAGTTTTTCTGGCCACAGGCTGCGCTCCTCCAGGGGCAACGTCTTCAGGAGATCAATGACTATATTGTTCATCTTCTCACACATCCCGTTGGTTTGTGGGTGGTAAGGCGTTGTCCGAATCTTCTTACAGCCATAGAGGTTGCCGAACTCCTGGAAGATTTCAGCCTCGAACGCTGGACCCTGGTCTGTCAAGACCTGTTCCGGATACCCGTGTGGACGGCAGAAATATTGCTGGAAGGCTCTGGCCGCTGTTTGGGCTGTCAAGTCTTTTACTGGGACCACCACTAGAAAACGGGAATAGTGGTCCACGATTGTCAGGGCATAGATGTATCCTGACCGGCTGGGAGCCAATTTGACATGGTCCAGAGCTACCAGCTCAAGAGGCTGCGTGGTGACGATGGGCCTCAAGGGTGTCTTCTGGCTGGTGCGGTCCTTCCTCCTTAGGTGACAAGGGCCACAGTCTCTGCACCATTTTTCTACAGCTCCTCTCATGCCGACCCAAAAGAACCTTCCTCTTAGTAGGAACTCCAGTTTCTTCCAACCGAACCGATGTGTCCCGCTCTGTCATGGTAAGCCCCCAGGACCATAGCTGCATCCCGCCTTGGGACCACGACTTGCCAGGTCAGCTCGTGCGTCCGGTGGTTGACAATCCTTCTGCACAACTTGCCTTCGTAGAGGAACAGCTTGCTCTTCTCTTTCCATAGCTGCTTGGCTTCCTCTGGAGCATCCGGATCTATGCGGGCATCTTCCTGGGTCAGCAGATCTTTCACCAGGCGGATGGCAGGGTCACTATCTTGGGTCTCGGCCCAGCTGTGTTGAGGTAGGGGATTTATCATCACGGTTGTTAGATCCTCCTCCTTCACGCGGTGGGAGTATTGAGCAGCTCCATACCGGTGAAACGCGGGGAGTTCTACCTCCTCCAGCTCTTCTGGGTCTTCGTCACCTTCAGATAAGTGAGGCATCCTCGATAGGGCGTCAGCGTTGGCATTGGTTTTGCCGGCCCGGTACTTGATAAGTCATAGTTGGAGAGACGGGCCATCCACCGCTGTTCTAGGGCACCCAGTCTTGCATTGTCCAGGTGTGTCAACAGGTTGTTGTCCGTGTACACGGTGAACTTTGCGGAGGCCAGGTAATGCTTGAAGCGTTCCGTCACGGCCCACACCACCGCCAAGAATTCTAGCTTGAAGGAGCTGTAATTCTCCGGGTTCCTCTTGGTGGGTCTCAGCTTCCGGCTGGCGTACGCGATCACCCTTTCTCTGCCCTGTTGGTTTTGGGACAGTACGGCTCCCAGTCCCACATTACTGGCATCTGTGTGGAGAATGAAAGGCTGGCCATAATCAGGGTAGGCCAGGATCTCGTCCCCTGTGAGGGCCATCTTTAGCTGGCGGAAGGACTCCTCTTCCGGTTTATCCCACTTGAAGGGCGGCTTTTGGCTCCTGGACTTAGACTGTCCGATCAGGAGGTCCTGCATAGGAGCTGCCATCTTAGTGAACCCGGGGATGAACCTTCGGTAGTAGCCTACCAACCCGAGAAACTGTCTCACCTCTTTGATGTTCGAGGGGCTTGGCCAGCTCTTGATTGCCGTGACCTTGTCAGGGTCGGGGGCCACTCCTTCCGCGCTTACCACGTGCCCTAGGTACTGGTCCTTTGGTTTCAGCAGGTGACACTTCGATGGTTTCACCTTCAGGCCATAGCCTGCCAGGGCTTCGAACACCTCGGCCAGGTGCTTTAGGTGGTCCTCGTAGGTCTTCGAATAGACGATCACGTCGTCCAGGTAGAGGAGGACCGTCTCGAAGTTTCGGTGCCCTAGACATCATTCCATCAGCCTCTGGAAGGTCCCTGGTGCGTTGCAGAGCCCGAAGGGCATACAGTTGAACTCACTCAGTCCCATCGGGGTGGTGAAGGCAGTCTTCTCCTTGTCAGCCTCTGCCACAGGAACCTGCCAGTACCCGCTAGTAAGGTCCAAAGTAGAAAAGAAGTTAGCAGATTTTAGTGCGGCTAAAGACTCCTCTATTCTAGGCAGCGGATATGCGTCTTTGTGGGTGATACGGTTGATTTGTCTATAGTCCACGCACATTCTCATGGTGCCGTCTTTCTTTTTGACCAGAACCAAGGGGGCTGCCCAGGGGCTACAGCTGTCTCTAATAACCCCAGCTTCTTTCATCTCTCTTAGCATGCCCTTTGCGTTCTGATAATGTGCAGGGGGTACACGTCTGTGCCTCTCTTTTATTGGTGGGTGGCTCCCTGTGGGGATGTGGTGTTCTATCCCTTTTACTCTGCCGAAGTCTAGCGGGTGCTTACTAAAGACTCTCTCGTACTCCTGTACCACCCGGTAGACTCCTTGTTTTTGGTGCAGGGGAGTGGAGTCAGCACCCACATGGAGTTTCTGGCACCAGTCCTCCTTTTGTTTCTGGGAGCCATTACCCTCCGTCTGAGGAGATGGAGGCAAGGGTTCCACGGCCCTGATAGCTTTGTGTTCGACAACAAACAGTTTGGCGAGTGTAGCGTACCTGGGTAAGTGTACTTCCCTCTCCCCAATGTTGAGGATGCGGACGGGCACCCTCCCATGATGGACATCAACCACCCCCCGGGCTGTCAAAATGGTGGGCCTGCTGTCTGAGTACACGGGTTCTACCATGGCTTGGTAGTCTCTACCTCTCAACCCGATTGCAGTCCGACACCAGATCATCATTTCACTTTTGGGAGGCATGGAAATGGGGAATGGGTCACTCAGTCTTACGCTACCGATCTCACCACCAGACAGTTCTACCTGCTGCCGTCTCATCAGGGCTTTTATCTCCTTGTTGAGGACTCTCTGTTGGCTGGAACTAGCATTCACCGCCACCTGTTGTAGAATTACAATTACCTCTGAAAGACAATTTTCAATTACGTTAGTACCCACAGTTATTTTAGGGTGACTTTCACGACGGTCAATGTCCACAATAATCACCCCCTGTGATGGCAGTTCAACTTTACCAATTTTAATGGTCATCTCCTTGAACCCCATCTGCGGCACGGGTAAGCCATTACTGGCGATGATGCTCAAGTTATTGTCTGGATACCGTGTGATATCAGCATCAGTCCAATACTGCTTAAAAAGTACATAAGGGATAGTGGTTACTTGTGACCTATTATCCAGCAAGGTGCTCATGGGGATACCGTCCAGCACCACGGGTAAAACCGGGCGCCCCCCAACGTACTTATTACGCCAATTGTAAGGGCCTGGTGATCTTATGCCTGGGGGTTGGCCCTTTGCCCCAGGTTGGACCCTTTTAAATTACAGTACCTGGAAATGTGTCCGGGCTGGTTGCATCGACGGCAAATGGGCTGTCCATCCTCTGCGTAGCGGTCTGTGGGCCTCCCTCGGAACGACGGGATCCTCCTCTGTCGACGCCACGGGACATCCTCCGGACTTGACGCCAGCTCGATGGGTCTTGACGGGTCCACTTGCATCGCCTGGACGGTCCTGGTCAACGCCGCGACGCTCCTGGTCAGCTCCTGGACTTGGTGGTGCAGGTCTTTCGACGGGGCTTGGTTCAGGGCCTGTGCATCAGCCCCCACGGGATCCATAGAGGAGGGCGCCGCCTCCTGGTGGTTGGTGAGAGCAGGGCGCCGGGGGTTTATAGCGCCACTGTTTGCAGATTCACGGAGCACCCTTATGGCCCTGTCCTTAAATTGGGCAAAGGCTAGGTCGGGGTTCTGAAAGAACATGAGACGCAGTTGGGCCCTGTGGGCGCTAGACAGCAGACCTTCTATGAATTGTTCTGTTAGCAGCTTATCCGTTTCCTGCACACTGCCAGGGTCAGTTTGTTGAATAGCCCTCAAGGCTTCCTGCAGATTTAGGGCATAGTCTCTGATGCTGTCCTGTGCCCGCTGCTTACATCCATAGAACCTCATTTTAATCTCAGCGGAGGTACGTGTGTCAAAGGTACCCCGCAGCCGGGCCAGAATACCCTTCACAGTCCTTTTATCCTCAGTGGGCCATGATTTTACCTCCCTTTGGGCTGCGCCAGTTAACTGCCCTGTCAATATGCTGACCTTCTGTTCCTCTGTCAGGGGGTAAACGTGGAACAAACTGTATAGCCTTTCCTTGAAGTCAGTTAGGGCATGGGGCTCCCCTGAGTATTTGGGCAGCCAGGCCGCTCCAGGGATGTAGGGCAGGGAAAAGGGCATCACCGCTGCTGCAGCTGCGTTGGTGGTAGTGGGCGCCTCTGTGTCCGACATCTTCCTCCCCCCTAGTTAAGCGTGGCCTACCTTCCGACGATCCTCTTCTGTAGGCCGCGGCTCCGCTGCTGCTGCTCTGGACGAGGACCTTGCGTCGCGTCCTGATGACGTCAGCGTCGCTCTCTCTCCCTTCCAGGACCTTGCGCAGCGTCGGTGCGTGGGGCGGAGCTTCGGATCTCGCGCGGTTTTGAAGTCCACGCCCCTCTTCTTCCCGCGCGGCGTCCTGAAGATGGCGTCCGATGGCGAGAAACAGCTGCGGATGGCGGGAAGACGGCAGAAGACGGCGGGAAACAGTCCAAGATGGCGTCTGATGGCGGGAATTGGCTCCGGATGGCGGGAAACGACTCCGGACGGCGGGAAACTTCGCCACAGGTAAGTTACAAAAGTCTTTTTCAGGCACGCAGTACCCGGTGGTTGCGGGCACGAAATCCTGCCGACTACGCCAAAGCTGACTCGCCCCTTGGGCCGTGGGGCACTCGGATCCGGGCAGTCTGGGAACGATGGGAGTAGTAGTGGCAACCCGGTTCCGTGGCTCAGGGTGGTCAGGCCAGTGGTAGTCCGTTATGTGCTATTGATTATGTCCGACTACGCCACCCGTGGATTGCGGTTATTAGGAACCGCCGCTGCATGCCGACCGCTGGGGCTGATGAGGTGTGCAGCTAGGGTAGTGTGACTCCCCACGGGAAGAGTGTGACTCCCCACGGGGAAATTGGCCCTGGTCAGGGTAAGGGTGTAGGCCTACCGTGCTTTCTGCTCTCCTTCTGGCTATCTCCTCCTGATAGGGTAACAGCCCACGTTTCCAAGCTTTCTGTGTATTCTCGCCTGTATGGCCTGCGACGTGGGTTCCTTTCTGCTCCCAGCCTTGTACGGCTTTACTGGTCCCTTCTGTTGTGGCAGGGCCTCCAGACTTCTTAGGCCAAGGAATATACAGTCCCCTGCGGACTGGTTCTCTGCTGGGGGATGTGGAATCCTCTCAGCCTCAGACACCAAAGTCTGGTAAATTAAGTCCTCTTTCTGCCAAGACAGGCTCTCTTCGCCTCTTGTCTCTGGCTTGTGGCTCTCCTCCTGCCACACTTCCTCTTAGGTGCAGTGCAACTGTCTGTCCCTGTTCTGCTCTGGGACAAGTCTCAATGCTGAGACAGGCCATCCATTCTCTCTAACCCTGCCCCCAGCACCAGCTTTTATAGGGGCAGCCTGCTCCCCCTACTGGCCTGAGACAGGAGGCATTGCATGCTAATGTTCCCCTGACTAGAGAACCTCCCCCTTGCTCTCAGACACAGCTTTAATACATTTTGTGGCATCCAGGCCAGGGTGACACAGATGGAGCGAGACATGATGTCCCAGATGTGCTCAATCGGATTCAGGTATGGGGAACAGGCGGGCCAGTCCATAGCTTCAATGCCTTCACCTTGCAGAAACTGCTGACACACTCCAGCCACATGAGGTCTGGCAATGTCCTGCATACTGCATAAGGGGCATAATGGGGGCATTACACTGTGTGGGGGCATAATACATACTACATAAGGGGCATAATGGGGGCATTAAACTTTTTGGGGCATCATACATACTGCATAAGGGGCATAATGGGGGCAATACACTGTGTGGGGGCATCATACATACTGCATAAGGGGCATAATGGGGGCATTACACTGTGTGAGGGGCATCATACATACTGCATAAGGGGCATAATGGGGGCATCATACATCCTGCATAAGGGGCATAATGGGGGCATTACATTGTGTGGTAGCATCATACATCTTGTATAAGGGGCATAATGGGGGCATTACACTGTGTGGGAGCATCATACATACTGCATGAGGGGCATAATGGTGGCATACACTGTGTGGTGCATCATACATACTGTATAAGGGGCATAATGGGGGCATTACACTGTGTGGGGCATCATATATACTGTATAAGGGGCATAATGGGGCATTACACTGTGTGGGGGCATCATACATACTGCATAAGGGGCATAATGGGGGCATTACACTGTGTGGGGGCATCATACATACTGCATAAGGAGCATAATGGGGGCATTACACTGTGTGGGGGCATCATGTATACTGCATAAGGGGCATAATGGGGGCATTACACTGTGTGGGGGCATCATACATCCTGCATAAGGGGCATAATGGGGGCATTACACTGTGTGGGGGGCATCATACATCCTGCATAAGGGGCATAACACTGTGTGGGGGCATCATACATCCTGCATAAGGGGCATAATGGGGGCATTACACTGTGTGGGGGGCATCATACATACTGCATAAGGGGCATAATGGGGGCATTACACTGTGTGGGGGCATCATACATCCTGCATAAGGGGCATAATGGGGGCATTACACTGTGTGGGGGCATCATGCATCCTGCATAAGGGGCATAATGGGGGCATTACACTGTGTGGGGGCATCATACATACTGCATAAGGGGTATAATGGGGGCATTACACTGTGGGGGGCACCATGCATCCTACATAAGGGGCATAATGGGGGCATTACACTGTGTGGGGGCATCATACATACTGCATAAGGGGTATAATGGGGGCATTACACTGTGGGGGGCATCATGCATCCTACATAAGGGGCATAATGGGGGCATTACACTGTGTGGGGGCATCATACATTCTGTATAAGGGGCATAATGGGGGCATTACACTGTGGGGCCAGTAAAGGGGCCCTTTACTATGAGAACAATACGTTTCCTCCCTTCCTGTCTCCATAGTTGGGTCGTATGTATCTATTACAGGAAACAGAACAAAAACCTTATGATTCTTATAAAGGGGCAACACAAGACCCCAAAAGAGTCTCTGTGCTCAAGGGGTTAATGCCCCCTGCGCCCAGTAATGGGGGATCCCCACATACCTCCACCTGCAGAGCCGCCACCACATATATGGCTGCTCTGTGCGCACAGGAGCTGTGATGAGGTCACAGGAGGGGAAGAGTCAGGGGTCACATGATCAGGGGCCTCAGTGGATGCAGGACTCTGCTGTGCTGGTTGTCATGGTGCTGGATGAGCTGAAGTTTATGTGTGGGGTCAGGAGTAGTGTTGAGCGATACCTTCCGATATCGGGAAATATCGTATCAGATTGGATAGGACCGATACCCAAAAGTATCGGATATCGCCGATTCCGATACCGGAAACCAATGCAAGTCAATGGGACACTAATATCGGAAAGCCATCCCAGCGTGAGAGAATTCTCCTGATTGTTTAAAAGCCGGCGGGCGGTAAAAAGCCGCCGGCTTTTAAACAATCACACAGCCCCATACTGCTTCCCCGCAGCATCCCACCCCGATCCTGCGCTCCCCCCGCCACCTCCCATCCCGATCGTAAGTTAGGACCGGGCGGGGAGCGCAGCACCAAGGAGCAGGGAGCGAAGGACCCGGGCGGGGAAGCCGGCAGTGAAAAGACTACACCGCCGGCTTTCCCGTTCTGTGCTGCGCTCTCCCGCCGGTTATTTCAAATGAACAGCTGAGGTATCAGGTGATGCTGATCAGCTGTTCATTTGAAGTAGCCGCGGTGCCGTCAGAGGGTTCATGTGAGTTCATGCTTCACTGCATGAACTCACATGAACTTTCCCACGGCCGCACAGGTCAGCCTCACCTCCCAGACCATCAGACCCATCATGATTGGTGTGTGCGCAGGTGTCTGTGCGATGTGTGCAGGTGTGTGCGCGATGTCTGCGGGTGTCTGCGTGCAGGCAGACATAGGCTAATGTGACACTACTACTCCCATCGGCCTATGTCTGTCCCCCGTCCACTTGTGCCAGCAGGATCAGCTCGATGGGAGCAGTAGCTATTTAAACTGCCCCATATGTTATTTTTGCCCCTATACATCTTTTATGTTTTTAGGCCCCCCATATATTTTTTTTGTTTTTGGTCCCCAATAAATTTTAAATACATTTTTCATTGGTGGCCAGTGGTTACCTAAAATAAATTAGTTCATACATTACCTGTCCCCGCCGATCGCCACCTAAAATAAAGTAAAAAATAAAAAACTACACCTATACTCACCTAGACACCTAATTCCCCGAAGCCATCGATCTCCTGTAATAAAATATAAAATAATAAACCACAACCTTATCCTTACCCCTCCGTAGTAGTCCACGAGTGTCCCACGAAGATCTCCAGTTTAGAGCAGCCACATAAAATGTGACCGCTCTAAACCACTGCCGCCGCTAGAATGACGGGGCCGTAAAGCAGCCCCATCATTGCATAAACCGGTGTCTAGGTGAGTATAGGTGTAGTTTTTTATTTTTTACTTTATTTTAGGTGGCGATCAGGTAATGTATGAACTAATTTATTTTAGGTAACCACTGGCCACCAATGAAAAATGTATTTAAAATTTATTGGGGACCAAAAACAAAAAAAATATATGGGGGGCCTAAAAACATAAAAGATGTATAGGGGCAAAAATAACATATGGGGCAGTTTAAATAGCAGGATCAGGCTGATGGGAACTACTGCTCCCATCGAGCTGATCCTGCTGACACGAGTGGACGGGGGACAGACATAGGCCGATGTGAGTAGTAGTGTCACATCGGCCTATGTCTGCCTGCACGCAGACACCCGCAGACATCCCGCACACACCCGCACACATCGCACAGACACCCGCGCACACTCCAATCATGATGGGTCTGATGGTCTGGGAGGTGAGGCTGACCTGTGCGGCCGTGGGAAAGTTCATGTGAGTTCATGCAGTGAAGCATGAACTCACATGAACCCTCTGAGGGCACCGCAGCTACTTCAAATGAACAGCTGATCAGCATCACCTGATACCTCAGCTGTTCATTTGAAATAACCGGCGGGAGAGCGCAGCACAAAACGGGAAAGCCGGCGGTGAAGTCTTTTCCCTGCCGGCTTCCCCGCCTGGGTCCTTCGCTCCCTGCTCCTTGGTGCTGCGCTCCCCGCCCGGTCCTAACTTACGATCGGGATGTGAGGTGGCGGGGGGAGCGCAGGATCGGGGTGGGAGGCTGCGGGGAAGCAGTATGGGGCTGTGTGATTGTTTAAAAGCCGGCGGCTTTTTACCGCCTGCCGGCTTTTAAACAATCAGGAGAATTCTCTCACGCTGGGATGGCATTCCGATATTAGCGTCCCATTGACTTGCATTGGTTTCCGGTATCGGAATCGGCGATATCCGATACTTTTTGGGTATCGGTCCGATCCAATCCGATCCGATATTTCCCGATATCGGAAGGTATCGCTCAACATTAAGTAATACATAAGAATAATATGTACTATGTCTGACCACTACAAACACTCATCTGAACTGGTCCAAGTGCTGTCAGGTTTTTTCACGGGCAGCACTTAGACAATGCGGTCGTGTGAATATAGGCTTATGATGCATCTGGTAATAAACATGTTAAGGATGGGCCGCTACTCATGGGCCACTGCTGTGTGCTTGCCCCCCAGGCTAAAATGTGCCAGCCAGCCCCTGCTGCACCGGGTGCCAGAAAACCTAGATACACCTTTGGAATAGGTATCCTGCAAAGTAAGGATGGAGTTTGGTGTTTTTAAATGATTTTATTGACTCTGTGCATTTATATTTTGTATCAATAATATGATATGGTTATATATATCTTCTGGATATCAGGAGGGCTTATCCCTGTGCATTGACTCTCTCCTTCTCCTTCGATGTCCTGTATAGGCCAAAAAAAACTACGCGTTTCGAGGACTCACAGTTCCTCTTCGTCAGCTTCTCGCTGGTAGTCAAACTGGTAACCTAATAAAGTCCAAACGCCCCCCACAAAGATAATACAACCAAAGAAATGGAGGAAGATCCAATACTAACAAGACGGTGCAAAAGGACATATGGAGGTGCAATAGAACTAAGATAGAATTCCAATAAGAATAGACTGTGTGTGAAAAAAATAATAATAAAAAAGACTTTGTTCAAACTTTCACAATTAGTTAAAAATGAATAAAAATTATATACTTATATTTCTGATGGCTATAAAAAACAGTCTGTTAATCAGTGTATATTACCAGGATAGTATAAATTCGGCACTTAGTACCATCCAGAGATAAAAAGGAAAAAATGAAGGAGAAAAATAAAAACATTATATAGTATCTCCAATAGGGGTATCAATGTATAGAAACAAATACATATATAAAATAGGTGGATTCAAAGGAATATATCCAAAAGACATATTATATTGATAAAATATAAGGAGGTTCATAAAAGTGCAATGTAAATGTTCAATTGGTACTGGGATAAAAAATACATACAGTATATACCGCTGCGAGTTGAAGGCATACAGCTGACTCTCGTGATTAAGGCCCTTCAGAGCCAAGCTATTTAATGTGAAGATCCATTTGGATTCCATCCGCGACATTAATCTCAGGTAATCACCTCCCCTCCATTTTCTGGGGACTAATCGGATCCCACAAAACTTAGTGTCCTTATAAGATTGGTTGTGGAACTTCCGGTAGTGCCGGGACAGTGGATGCCCTTCAAAACCTTCATTCATGTTGATAAAGTGTTCCTTCAGCCTTTTGATAACTTGCGCTTTGTACAGACATCTCCTCCTGCCAAGGCATAAAAAGGGCGTGGCTTGGGGTGTGGATAGGGGCGTGGCCAGACTACGCGTGCCGCATGGTTTCGCCCTCTTTCTAGTCCTCATAGGTTGGCGGTATGCTTGTACTGAGCAGATCTGGGATATCAGTGATTAGGTCCCATATTGTGCACTGTAAGGTCTGGAAAAGCTCCTTCTATCCGTCTCTGTAGCACCAGAGGAAGAACAGAGGGGAAAAGACAGGATTTTCTACATGTCGCGTTATGTAGATGTTCTGCAGATTTATCACAACCGTCCACAAGAAGAAACTGCCATCACAGAGCCGCCTTTAGCTGTTGGAAAAGTTTAAACTTAGTTTTGAATAGTTGCTATAGCCAACAAGGACTTTCTATTTATGCTGGGTCACATGATGCTGGTGCTGGGTGATGTCATGTGACGGAATGTTGTGGGTGATGATGTCACAGAGGGCGTTGTGATGTCACCCTTGGGGTATATAAGGGGGCTCCATCCACCTGGAGCTCATATCTCATTGGCCATATCTTGGTGCTGAGATACCCCCTGGAGACAATGAGGATCGCCATATTGTTTCTGTGCTGTACCCTGTTCTACCCTGTGAATTACCATAGGCTGCCGGTGAGTACCTGTCTATTATTACATATGGAGGACGTTTAGAATCAGCTGCGGCAGGGGAAGGGGATGGGGAGGGGGGTCCTGTAAGAATTTACCTGCGGGAATAAGAGGTTATGGCAGGGAAAGGAGCTTAGGAAGTGACAGTCAGAGGGGATATAAGTGTGGGGTGACCCCTCTGACTCCCACATTCCTGCCTTGTCCTTGTAGTGATTAATGACTTTGGTGTTGTCCCTTATATATCACTTTGCAGTCACCAGTGATCGCTCCGCACTGTGATCCTAAACTACAGTCTCATTTACCTTTTTGCAAACGCCCAGAAGGGGAGGAGTGACATCACACCCATGTGAGCAGATCCCGCCCACTTTTACTGCAGTCGTAATGCGAGCTAGCTGTATTCTGTTTTCATGGAAATATCAGCAGCTGCTCCCCCTAGTGTTTACAAGATGAAAACATCAAAAGAGTTAAAATATTTTTTTCAGATTTTATACCATTAAAACCTTTTTAAATATATATGTGTATTTATATATAAATATAAATACTTTACAATTTTACAATTGTAAAAAAATTGCTGACACTTTCCCTTTAAAAGATCTAAAGACGTTCTGCTTCATGTGCCATTGTGACCAATCACAGCACAGATTATATTTTTTAAACTTTTCTTGAAAAACTGAAGCTGCTCCGTGATTGGAAATCATGTGGAAGGGTTCTCTTTTAGACATTTAGTTAGGTCAAAAGTATCAGTGACATGATGGATAGAACTGTGCAATGATGTCACAGAGGGCTTTGTGATGTCACCCCTGGGTATATTAGAAGCCTCGGCCCATCTGCAGCTTGTATCTCATTGACCATACCTTGGTGCTGAGAGACCTCTGGAGATGATGAGTATCATCCTATCATTTCTGTGCTTTACGTTGCTCTACCCCCCACATTACAGTACACTGAGGGCGAGTATGTTCTCATCAATATGGAGGTCACAAGGATCAGCTAATGAGAATATCGCCTCTTGCAGGACTTCTCATACTGGACACGTGACCGTCCGTCATATGAAAGTCCAACTGTAAATAATATTCCATGGACCCTGGAGGTGAATCCCAAACTTCTTCCTGATCTTCTCAATGGGATATTTCTGAAAGTTGCTTGATAATGTATCCATCACTGTATAATAACAAGGGCTCTCTGTTTGACTGGATTGGGTATAAATATACAGGACTTTATTATGTTTTTTTTCTTTATTATAGGATGACCCACTACCCGTGGATCTCAGAAGAAGCACCTATCAAGCTTCCATCAATCTTCCTCTTTGGCTCTTCCGTGACGCAGTTTTTGTTGCGGTGATGACACTACTGACAATACTAGAGTATTTGGCCTTAAGTCTTGTCCTGAGCAAGTGGGCAATGTCTGAACCTGGTGAAACAATCAGAAAACTCCTGAGAACAAAACCATTCTGAAGGAACAAAGTGCTTGTAAGGAGCCGATTTGCATCCCTCAGATTCAGAAGCAAGACTCCAGGAGAACACCTGTCCTGCCCAATGGCAAATGTTCTACTCCATCCATGGCTCCTGCACCGCAGGATGCGAAAAAGGTTCCTAGTTGCAACTATAAAGTGGCGTTCAGTGATATTGTCTGGGTCAGAATGATCCCTCACAACAATATAGGAAGAAGAGCTCGAAGTTCAACGGAGCTTAAAGAGAGGTTACTGATTTTTCAGAGAAGCCAACAACCCAGAATTCCAGAGCCAAGAGCACCAGAACCTAGAACACCAGAACCTACCATGTCAGAACCTAGTATGTCAGAACCTAGAATGCCAGAGCCTGAAATGCCTACAACACCTCAACCCAAAATCAAGAGGAGAAGATGTTTCCTTAGATGTCTTAGAGGCGAGGAAGATTGAGAAGGCAACTGCTTGAACTTTCCCATTGCTCGTGTTTTCATCACAGGTTAGTCCTATACATGCTGTCTGATGGGCACCATCTTACTACATACAATGCAGCATTGCACCTGAAATCGCATGGATATTTTGTCACACACTTGCACTTTAGCACCTTATCATATGGCGCATATATCTATGAACGCTTTGCTAAGTATCACTGTCTAGTATGTGCTTCTGATGAACCTATTTTAGGAAAACGTGTCGAGGTTTGGCATACTATGTACTTGAGTTTGGCGTACTATGTGCTTGTTGGTAAATTCTATTGCCATCTATAATCTACTAGATATTATAATGTCTCTGGTGGGATGCCCCATGCCGAATTGTTGATAACTGACTATGAGCATTGTCCTCTATTTCTTATCTACTATGGTTACAGGTTGATGTGAAGAGAGCTGTGCCATTGGTAGCGATTTTTCTACTGATTTGTCAGTTATATTTATGTTAGTTTAGCAAATTTCTGCTTGTAGGGTCTAATGTTTTACCATAGTGTATGTTCTGTGAGCTAAATTGTCATACTTATGCACTAGATAGATTATAAATTGTGATGCTTATGTACAAGATAGATTATTAGTTTAATCGGTGATTTTTTAAATATTTTTTAGCATCAGGAGACTCAAGAATCGCATCTTACAGAAGACAAGAAGCCTAAATGCCGAAGGGTGATGACCTGTTGATGGCCCACAGCTGGAGGGTCATTACCTCTTGATGGCACAAAACTGGACAGAAGATAAAAACATTTGATGGCACACAGCCGGAGGGTGATGACCTATTGATGGCCATAGCCAGAGGGTCATTACCTGTTGATGGCACACAGCCGGAGGGTGATGATCTATTGATGGCCATAGCCAGAGGGTCATTACCTGTTGATGGCACACAGCCGGAGGGTGATGACCTATTGATGACCATAGCCAGAGGGTCATTACCTGTTGATGGCACACAGCTGGAGGATGATGACCTATTGATGGCCATAGCCAGAGGGTCATTACCTGTTGATGGCACACAGCCGGACAGAGGATAATTACCTGTTGATGGCACACAGACGGATGGTCATTACCTGTTCATGGCGCACTGCCGGATGGTCATTACCTATTGATGGCACACAGCCGGAGGGTGATGACCAATTGATGGCCATAGCCAGAGGGTCATTACCTGTTGATGGTGCACTGCCGGATGGTCATTACCTGTTGATGGCACACAGCCGGAGGGTGATGACCTATTGATGGCCATAGCCAGAGGGTCATTACCTGTTGATGGCGCACTGCCGGATGGTCATTACCTGTTGATGGCACACAGCTGGAGGGTGATGACCAGTTGATGTCGGACTGCCGGATGGTCATTACCTGTTGATGGCACACAGCCGGACAGAGGATCATTACCTGTTGATGGCACAAAGCCGGTCAGAGGATAAGATCTTTTGATTGCATACACCGGGTCCCTCCCTGATAACAGGGAACCCTGGGGAATACTCGTCATCTTGATCCCCCACTGACTAAATACTTGCTCCACCTCAGCCTACACCATCATGGAGGACACTTCCACCTGTGTCCACTGTAAGGTTCGACTTTCTTTTATCATTTCAGCAGATTAATAAACATCATAAAGCTGTAAAACTATCGAGTAATTTATTATAAATTATTATAAAGAAATATAAAGTATAATAGATAGCTATAGAGGGCACAGAAGACGACTAACTATAGTAAGCATGGTATCGCCTGATATATACTGTATATTCTAGATGGCGCTATTACACTAAATACATCACAACCTCCAGGGTGATATTACCGTACAATGTGAGATCACTAATAATGGCCACAGATTATGAGAAAATGACCAGCTCCATAGTCCTGGAGTTATTATAAATGTCTCTAGTGTGAGGCAGGGACTGGACGAGTGTTGGAGGGAGGTATATTCCCCCAGGACGTCCTTTATGTATCCATGCTGTAGAATCTGCCGTATACTTCTGTTCTAGCAGTCAGACATTTCACTCTGCAAATCACAGGCTCAACATTGTGTAAAACTACCACCGTATATAAGAGCACTCAGAATAAAAACTAGCGGCATGCCGTGCACTGCCCACGTCATGTGTACGGGATACAGGACCTGCAGGACCTGGTACGGCCATTATAGTTGATAGATTAATGATACCTGTGCAGATGAAGGGAAAAAAATATGTGCAACAGCAGGAGGAGAAAGTCTCAAAATGTAATTTGAAGAGTATAATAGAGAAATGGGAAACTTCTGGAGATGCAGATAAGTGGTACCAGGGCAAAACGTAAGTGCAGTCAGACAAGGGAAAAGTGCAAATGATCCAGCGTAAAGGTTTATTTAGTAGAAAAAATATTAAAACTTAGCTTTTATTAGCCATATAAAACACTGCTCCACAAAGAATACAGCAAATGTGCAACTATCATAGCTTACAGACCTACACGTTTCAACAAATCATGTCTTAATTATGGCCCTACTACTAGAATGACAAAAAGGCATATATATATATATATATATATATATATATATATATATATATATATATATATATATATATCCACGTGCCTGTATGACCTCCCTACAACGCCTGGGCATGCTCCTGATGAGGTTGCGGATGGTCTCCTGTGGGATCTCCTCCCAGACCTGAACTAAAGCATCCGCCAACTCCTGGACAGTCTGTGGTTAAACGTGACGTTGGCGGATGGAGCGAGACATGATGTCCCAGATGTGCTCAATCGGATTCAGGTCTGGGGAACGGGCGGGCCAGTCCATAGCTTCAATGCCTCCATCTTGCAGGAACTGCTGACACACTCCAGCCACATGAGGTCTGCCATTGTCCAGCATTATGAGGAACTCAGGGCCAACCGCACCAGCATATGGTCTCACAAGGGGTCTGAGGATCTCATCTCGGTACCTAATGGAAGTCAGGCTACCTCTGGCGAGCACATGGAGGGCTGTGCGGCTCTCCAAAGAAATGCCACCCCACACCATTACTCACCCACTGCCAAACCGGTCATGCTGAAGGATGTCACTCTCCACGGCGTCTCCAGACTCTGTCACGTCTGTCACATGTGCTCAGTGTGAACCTGCTTTCATCTACGAAGAGCACAGGGCGCGAGTGGCAACTTTGCCAATCCTGGTGTTCTGTGGCAAATGCCAAGCGTCCTGCATGGTGTTGGGCTGTGAGCACAACCCCTATCTGTGGACGTCGGGCCCTCATACCACCCTCATGGAGTCGGTATCTAACCGTTTGTGCAGACACATGCACATTTGTGGCCAGCTGGAGGTCATTTTGCAGGGCTCTGGCAGTGCTCCTCCTGTTCCTCCTTTCACAAAGGCGGAGGTAGCGGTCCTGCTGCTGGGTTGTTGCCCTCCTACGGCCCCCTCCACATCTCCTGGTGTACTGGCCTGTCTCCTGGTAGCGCCTCCAGCCTCTGGACACAGCCAACCTTCTTGCCACAGCTCGCATTGATGTGCCATCCTGGATGAGCTGCACTATCTGAGCAACTTCTGTGGGTTGTAGAGTCTGTCTCATGCTACCACGAGTGTGAAAGCACAACCAACATTCAAAAGTGACCAAAACATCAGCCAGAAAGCATTGGTACTGAGATGTGGTCTGTGGTCCCCACCTGCAGAACCACTCCTTTATTGAGGGTGTCTTGATAATTGCCAATAATTTCCATCTATCCTCTATTCCATTTGCACATCAGCATGTGAAATTGATTGTCAATCAGTGTTGCTTCCTAAGTGGACAGTTTGATTTCACAGAAGTTTGATTTACTTGGAGTTATATTCTGTTGTTTTAAGTGTTCCCTTTATTTTTGGAGCAGTTTATATAGATACATACAGTGAGTATGGAAAGTATTCAGACTCCTTTAAATTTTTCACTCTTTGTTTCATTGCAGCCATTTGATAAATTCTAAAAAGTTCATTTTTTTCTCATTAAAGTACACTCTGCACCCCATCTTGACTGAAAAAAACAGCAATATAGAATTTTTTTGCAAATTTATTAAAAAAGAAAAACTGAAATATCACATGGTCATAAGTATTCAGATCCTTTGCTCAGACACTCATATTTAAGTCACATGCTGTCCATTTCCTTGTGATCCTCCTTGAGATGGTTCTACTCCTTCAATGGAGTCCAAATGTGTTTAATTAAACTGATAGGACTTGATTTGGAAAGGCACACACCTGTCTATATAAGACCCCACAGCTCACACTACATGTCAGACCAAATGAGAATCATGAGCTCAAACGAACTGCCCAAGGAGCTCAGAGACCGAATTGTGGCAAGGCACAGATCTAGCCAAGGTTATAAAAGAATTTCTGCATTACCCAAGGTTCATAAGAGCACAGTGGCCTCCATAATCCTTAAATGGAAGAAGTTTGGGACCACCAGAAGTCTTCCTAGACCTGGCCGTCCAGCCAAACTGAGCAATCGTGGGAGAAGAGCCTTGGTGAGAGAGGTAAAGAAGAACCCCAAGATCACTGTGGCTGAGCTCCAGAGATGCAGTAGGGAGATGGGAGAAAGTTCCACATAGTCAACTATCACTGCAGCCCTTCCCCAGTTGGGCCTTTATGGCAGAGTGGCCAGATGGAAGCCTCTCCTCATATGAAAGCCCGCATAGAGTTTGCTCAAAAACACATGAAGGACTCCCAGACTATGAGAAATAAGATTCTCTGGTCTGATGAGACGAAGATAGAACTTTTTGGTGATAATTCTAAGTGGTATGTGTGGAGAAAACCAGGCACTGCTCATCACCTGCCTAATACAATCCCAACAGTGAAACATGGTGGTGGCAGTTGTTAGAACCCTCCTGTTAGTTTTTTCTATTTTGTGGTCATGTGACCTTCTGCCTATTTATTCCAGCTCCGCCCTTCAGGCTTTGCTGGACTTCAGTGTTACTTTGACTCTTAATCTAGCCAGGTGCTTTGTACCTACTGTATCTCTCTAGTTTGTTTGGTCCTTGGACCACTAAGTACTTTTGTCTGTTTGTCTTCTTCTGCTACTACTTCTGCCAGGAGGTGTCCAGTTTTGTCCCAGTCCTTAGTTCTTTTAGGGACCCCTCCCTTTAATCTATAGGTCTGTGTTCAGATTAGCCGCGGACATAGGCGGGTCTGTTTGCAAGGAACAGGTTGCCCGCTGCATCGTAAGGAATCAGCTTAGTCCTATTGTATGGACAGATTTCCTCTCTTTCCTTAGTTCTTGTAGCAGATCATAACAGCAGTATCATGCTATGGGTGTGTTTTTCAGCTGCAGGGACAGGACGACTGGTTGCAATTGAAGGAAACATGAATGCGGCCAAGTACAGAGATATCCTGGATGAAAACCTCTTCCAGAGTGCTCTGCACCTCAGACTTGGCCAAAGGTTCACCTTCCAACAAGACAATGACCCTAAGCACACAGCTAAAATAACAAAGGAGTGGCTTCAGAACAACTATGTGACCATTCTTGACTGGCCCAGCCAGAGCCCTGACCTAAACCCAATTGAGCATCTTTGGAGAGACCTGAAAATGGCTGTCCACCAACGTTTCCCATTCATCCTGACGGAACTGGAGAGGATCTGCAAGGAAGAATGGCAGAGGATCCCAAAATGCTGGTGTGAAAAACTTGTTGCATCATTTCCAAGAAGACTCATGGCTGTACTAGCCCAAAAGGGTGCTTCTACTCAATACTGAGCAAAGGGTCTGAATACTTATGCCCGTGTGATATTTCAGTTTTTCTTTTTTATTAAATTTTGCAAAAATTTCTTCATTTCTGTTTTCTTTCAGACAAGATGGGGTGCAGAGTGGACTTTAATGAGAAAAAAATGAACTTTTTAGAATTTACCAAATGGCTGCAATGAAACAAAGAGTGAAAAATGTAAAGGGGTCTGAATACTTTCCGTACCCAGTGTACATGCATGGAAATAAATGCAGAATTATATTTCTTAATACTGCAGTATCAGATCCTGTCTTGAATTTAACCCCTGTGGTATCCAATGTGAAAATCCACAGGGACTCCCCTGATGAATTACAATTGAGGAAATCATGAATTTTATATTCTCTATCATTACTTAAGGACATAAAACTATCTGTTTTAACCGCATGTAGACACGCTTTGCACCGATTGGCTCCACATCTGAAGAAACCTTTTGTGCTGAGCCAATTTGGTTGTACAGTATTAGTCTCACTCAGGGGTGGATTAAGAGTAGCAAGGGCCCCCTCCACACACCTGATTTATCACGTGACATGTCACATGATCCCCGTGATAGATCATGTGATAGTTCACGGGAAATTAATTTGGCATAATATTAATTGTGCTGCCCCATCTGAGAGCAGCACAATATTGGGGCAGATACCCTGATTCCAGCGATGTGTCACTTTTTCAGCTGCTTGTTGTCATTTTGAGAAAATCACCGTTTTATCTGCTGCAGATCTAGCAGCTCTCTGAATGCTGCGCTCTGTATAGCCCCGCCCACACCACTGATTGGCAGCTTTCTGCCCATGCTCAGTGTACACAGAAATCTACTGATCAGTGATGGGGGTGGGGTCCTACAGAACTTACTAGTCATCTAGTAATAATTACCTTCTGACAAATCAATGATTTTATCAAAACAACACTAAGCAGCCCAGTAAGTGACACATTACTGGAATCAGTGCCTCTAACCCTACATTATGCTGCTCTCAGATTAGGTGGCAAAAACCTGATGACAGATTCCCTTTAAAGGAGCTGTAAACACAAAAAAAGTTTGTATTAAAAAATACAAGCCATTTGTTAAATTAACTTTTTTTCATTGTTAATTCACATTAGACTGTATCTTCAACACTTTTGTCAGCAGGTCTTATTACAGACTCTGAATAGGGCAGCTCTCTCCCTCTCCCTCAGCAGAAAGTCACAGCATGGTTAAAAAACGGGATCTTTTATGATTTTCTCATAATAAATAAAAAAGGACATGCAAGTCCTCCAAACTATTTTCCGTTTCTGTATAGGGGAGGTCCTAAATCTTTCTTGTTCTTTAGTTGATCACATGTCAAAAAGGCAAAGCATTTACTATGAACTCGCCTAAAAAAATATACACTTGGAGAGTAATATCATCATTTGCATGTAAATATTCCTTGACTCTAAGGGCTCGCTCACACTGTCGTATAACACGGCCGAATGCTATGTGATGTTTTATCGGATAGGACTCGGCCCTATGTTATACTATGGGACAGTGCAGATCTGCGATTATTGGCATGAGAAAATAATCTCATTCGATATTCGGACCATGTGCACCCATACAAGTCTACGGGTGCACGTAAAACATTGGACTGCACTCGGATGTCATCCAAGTGCAGTCCGATGAACACTCACAGAGACTATGGAGAAGATGGAGAAATTAAGTTCTCCATCTTCTCCATATCTGTGCTGCGAGAGAATCGGATCACACTCAGTTGAAGCTCTGACAGAGTTTGAGCCCAGTGTCATTAGCATAATTGGCCCTATTCTCTTGCATGAGAGAATATATGGCTTAGTGAGTGGACCCTAAAACTGAATAGTAGTGACGGACAGGAACCTC
>NW_027363743.1:297500-372500 GCF_046119375.1 Phyllobates terribilis
CCGACCCTAACGTGACTGCTTTATATATTTCTATGAAGCTGTAGACACTCCTGACCCGAGGGCATGTCATTCTGTACGGGGAGTTGGGGAGGAGCGTCAATGTTACTTTGTAACCGCACAGATTTATGTGTCATTTATGTCCATTTTATAGTATTGGGGTAATTCACCTGGGGGATCTAATAAATTCCAAATCATCAAATATTCTGAATTATTACATGTCCGTCATAAAGTATACAAACCTCCCTTGGATTGGTATATAGAGCCCAAAAACAAGCTGCTAATTCAAAATGTTATCAGGGTAATTTCCTAATTTTCTGCTCAGTTTCTTGCTTCTGATCTTGTAAAATTCCCCATTCCATTGCTGATCTGTGCCAGATTATCTGGTTCATTAACCCTCGACTGGTGAGGTGGGGTTTATGTCACGCAACTGGTGAGGTGGGGTTTCCTATACCCCAGTGTTTAGAAATCTCTTATTTTTACAGAAAATGCGAAGATCACGTTTGTTTTAATCGTTTTCTTATTGGCGATTGATTGCATATGAGTGTAACAAATTTTTGACACCCACAAATGGATGGAAGCTAGTGAGACACGTATCCTCATACCAGCATTTTTCAATGAATGGCAGCCGAACAAAAATTCCCTGGGGTGTGGCGACCCCCACCTCACCAGTTGAGGGTTAAAGGGATTTTCCTTTAACCCGTTGGTGCAGCTGTTTTTTTTTTTTTTTTTTTTGTAACTGTGCACTAGTCACCTTCCTTGGGTCCAGCACAGGGTCTCTGCCACTGCTCCCAGTGTCTGTTACTGTCCTTTGGCCTCACGTCGACAGCGCTGCAACCAATAACTGAGATCAGCAGCTTTGCCCGAGTTAACGGCACTACTTGCTCAGAGTCACTGAACTCACTGACTGGCTGCAGCGCTGTCAATGTGACAAATAGCTGACACTCTGCATTAGACCCAGAGAGGGTGAGTAAAGTATTGCTTTAAAAAAGAAAAGAAAATTGTATTAAAAAACCTGTAGTGTAATTCTTTAGCATCTTCTATAAGTGCAGCATAAATGACTCTAATGCTATGTCCGTAAAGGACAGCGGCCCAATCTAATCTATACACACCAGCACACACACAACACAAGGGAGTTTACAAAAATATTCTAATTGCACATTACGGAATAAACTACTTTACATACGTACTTTGTACTGATATAGTCACAATTAGGGTAATATTGCTTGACAACATATTTTAAAATATCTTAAAACAAAAATCAATTTCTGCATATAAATTACAGCCAAAATATGCAACACAAAATAAAAAAATAGATCATGATTTTATTATACTCATCACAAAAATAAGCAATGATGGCATCAATAAATAAACCATAAATAATATATATAAAAAAAACACACAAAACCCTTTGCAATCAAGGAGAACTCCCAAAAGACCTGCGGCACCACCGTTGGGGTTTGCTCACACACAGCGCTTGTGCAGAATTTTTTTTTTTAATTCTTTGTACCATAAATAGCCACAAAATCTCATTCACATGTTGCATATTTGTTTATTGACCCACGGTGCGTTCTCAATTCAGGAAGAAGCATGCACCTTTTCATGAACCGTGAGCGTCTGTCTGACTCCAGCACACCTCCTCATCAAGACCAATGTGAACAGCGCCGCTCTTGATGACTCTGGCCCCATCTCTTTTAGGATCATGTTGAGACTGGACAAAAGTAAGAGCTGCTCTATTTTTTGCCCTCATTCATTTCGAGGATTAGTGTCCCTTTAAGAGGCTTTCCCTTTCATTGTTTTTGGGAGTTCTACTTTTAAAAGGGTTGTCCTGGATTAGAAAATGAAAACTCTATTCCCCACCTTCCCCCGCAGACACGGCCCCATGTCTGTTACTGCGGCTCAGCCCCTACATCGCTGGGCTACCACCCCAGGCACAGATCATGGGAAGAAGACGCTGCTTCTGACTATCACGGACCTCACTTATAAGCTGCATCTTCAGAAGATTTTGGAATCTGCAGTTGGGAGGGACGGTCATTTTATGATGATCTTCCTATTACATCTAGTAGCTTTGTTCTTGTATTGTAGCACTACAAGCGCTTGTAAACTCGTCTAGAAAACCAATATGATATTGGTCACAATGAGCAGACAAGTCAAGAAGTGAGAACGATTATTCTGGTAAGATTATCCATGCAATTTACAAAAAAAACTAATAGCAGCTTCAATGAGCATTCAAGATGGCAGCCGTCCGCTATGCAGCAGGCAGACACGTAAAGGATGGCGGGGGGATACTACACAACATTGACTCTTACCATATTAGTACTAGCCCAGTAATGTGACGCTGAGACCCCACATGTAACTACCGTGCAGCACGAATATAAAAGGATCAGTACGTTTTCTGAAAACCAGTGTCGGAAGCACTTAGAGAGAACCCTATGGCTCTTAGCCCCCAGATAACATGCAAGGATTCAAGTACGCGGGACCCCGCTAATCCGCTGATGGGCCGGATATCTGCAACGTACAGAGCTGGAATTCCTACAGAAATACAAAAGTGACCAGTAAATTCTGGACTATAAATTCTTATTATCTGCTTTATTTGTATCTTATTTTTCCACCCCAATGTATTCTCAAAAAAGTGATGGGAAATGCAATGTGTAGGGCCATCCTATAGGGACCACAGCTGATTTTTCAATTTCTTTGGGGTTACTGCTCTACCTCGCTTATATAAGTCAATAAGAAAGTCTCTCCCCACTATATTCTGGAGACCTACATAAAAGTGCCAAAGCTTTTTGTTTTTTTTTCTTTATTTCCTCCAATATTGTATTCATACAGGAATGCTTCCATTAAAGTTTGCAACATACTGTACTTTTTGGCATCTGTTTGAAGGATGGACCTATTTTGAAGTTCTGAAAAGTCTAATAGATCTGTACCGATACCGATTAATAATTAAAGGGGTTGTCCCGGACTTTAACATTGATGGCCTTTCTTTAAAGAGGTGGTCCACTACATTGTATAATGACCCCATCGATTTACACATGTTAACTAAATAAATGTTTTTGTAAATACCTCCTGCTTCCATATGTACCTGTGGGTGGCGCTATTGCTGACTTCTCAGTCTGCATCACGTGACCCCGGCTGCAGGTATTTAAAAGGTGTAATTTGATGGGGGCATTATACAATGTAGTGACCACCTCTTTAAGATAAGGCATCAATGTTTGATCAATTGGGGTGCTCATTAGCGGAGCTGCACTGCAGAGCTCTGTGGAGGGAATAGTGGCTGCGGCTGCGTACTACACATCTGCCCCCTAATGATTTGAATGGGTGGCCGATATGTAGTACTCCGTCAACAGAGCTCGGCACCTGAGCATTTCTGGTCACCGTTGACACAGGAACAGCTACAGCACGCACTATCAATCAGACATTGATGATCAAGTATAGGCCTTCAATAAAGTCTTGGACAGCCCCTTTAAAGTCTCCAAATGAGATTCTGAAGTTTTGTTTCATTGGCAGTCTATGTGGAAACAGTATAAAGTTACAGAAGATCGGACCGATGGTATACCATAGCACAAAACATTAGTCTTTAAGGGATTATTCAGCCATAGACATTGGGTCATGGTTTTAATCATGTGACGAAAATCACATTGTTTTACTGTAAATTGCTGTGGTCACAGGCCAAACAGTTTATGCTTGCGTCCTTTTTTTCGAACTTTTCTCGTCCAGGTGGCAAGAACCTTACATGTGATAGTCATGCCTAACATAACTAGGAGGTAGGGAATTAATACCCAATGTCAGATCCTGGATGACCACCATTAGTCTACCAGCAACTTACACAGAAGCAAAGCACATTCAGATCTTTCACACAGTGGACCTAAACCCGAAAACCATGTAAGTGTCCATATTTCCAGTACAGGGCACCTTTGTCAATGACAAACCTTAAATATACAAATATATTGGGACAGGATTCATGCTCCACGGACATGTGGTTTGAAATCATGAAAGGAAACAAAATGCATTATAAGGTTGGCTCTTAAAAAAAGATAACTGTTTCTGAATATTCCCGGAGGCTGCAGACACGCACTTAAGGCGTAGAGCCAATAAACGATGAACGAGCGCTCATAGGAATCATTTCAACATACGACTATTGGCCCATCTAACCAGGACCACAATCGGCAGACAAACTAGGAAAGCACCGTTTCATTGGGTGCGATACATTTTATGCATTCATTAAAATTCTTAACGGCAGCACATTACTCAGTGTAAACAGGAGACGTGCTGCTGATAACAGGATACCAGATTATTAGCGATCATTGTGTCCCCGTCATTGTTTCGTCAACCTGTGTATGCACTTTTCCAATTGTCAGTCGTTCAATTGCCTGGATCAGACCGACTATATAGGACATTAGTATCTGGTCTCCGCTGCACAAACTACCACTGATACATGTGAACAAAGTCGATATGTTTTTTTTTCCCCCAGTATATCCCTCCCAGCTTACATCACTCCCTATAAATAAATAGAAGCACTAATATAATAGCAAGTGGTTAATAAGACCTCTAAGCAGTCAGGAACACTGCTTCATCTGAATCGGGATCCTTCCCACTGTCCTCGCTGGGTAACGAGTCTCCACCACTCGGAGACCGGCAGCTCAAGTCCTCCACCCCAGATTCCTGGTCACTGTTAGCCGACAGGTCGGGGTCCGAGCTCTTCAAATGGTCCTGGGTTAGGATCAGGGCCGAGTCCTCCTCACCTTGGGATGAACTACGAGAGGGAAACAGCTTCAGGTTGGTGCTGTAATCTTGGGGCGTATTAGCCGGAGAGTGTTTGGTGATGCATATCTGGAAGTTGTGGATTTTTGGCTGGTCATTGAGATTCTTGTAGGTTTCATTTGACTCTCGAGTTTCCAGTTTTGTTAATCTCTAAAGGAAAAATTGTTAGGCAAGAGCAAAAGTTACATTGGGTTAGGGCATGTTAATGTAACCTCTACATGCAAGTCGATCAGCAGTGGTTTAATGGTCTGTTTAGTAAGGCCGGCCGCACTTATGTTATCGTCAGCACATTTCTCGTTTACACAGGACAATGTGCTGCTAATGATAATTTTTAAACGTGCTCAAAAATTATCACACCAATGAATGCTTTGCCCCTCCATTGGATGTTTGATGGCCTGTTTAGGCAGCCAACAGTTGGGAATGAGGGAACGCTCCCTAACCCAATTATTGGCCTGCCTAAATGAACCTTTACTTGAAAACTTTATACCAATGAACAAACTTCTCTGGTGCCATAAGAAAGCCATAACGCCACAGTGCTCAGGCATTACTGACATTGAAAAGACACAAGGTAGAGACCCTGGTTACAGTGATGTGTCACTTAATGGTCTGATTGCTGTAGTTTTTATAAAATCACTATTTTATCAGCAAGCAGATTATCATTGGGGACTAGTAAACCTGCTGCCAGGTAGTCCTACATATTCATAAGCTCTGTACAACCCCGCCCCCATCACTGATTGGCAGCTTTCTGCAAATCTAGTATACACAAAGTGGCCAATCAGTGGTGTGGGCAGGGTTATACAGAGCTCAGCAGTCAGAGAACTGCCAATCAGTGATGTGGGCGGGGTCTGCTGCAGATAACACAGTAATTTTATCAAAATGACAGCAGGTAGCCCAGTAAGTGACAGATTGTTGGAATCAGGGCCTCTGCCCCTATATTGCGCTGCACTCAGATGGGTAGCAAAAACCTGGTAACAGATTCCCTTTAATGGTGCTCTCTTCCAGTTATTGTGTTGGAGAACACCAAAGACGTAGGGCATCGGCTAAAAATGATTGCCTCTTTTTGATCTTGTGCAGGGTTTTTATATATAATCATTTAAAATTGTTTCTCAGTCACCATTAAAAGCTGAATTGGTTTACACTGAAACCTAAGCGGAGGTATAAACATCAAAAACATATAGGCCAGGAAGCTGGATTTTCAGTATTTCTACCACACCTTCTCCATGAACTCCATTTCCTCCTCCAGCTGCTGCGTCTCTTCTTTTACTGCCTGTAGAAAATCAGTGACTGACTGGCGAGGGTGCATTCCTTTCTCAAATCGGTTATAGAGGCCCCTCCAAAACCTTCCATGGTGAAAAATAAGTTTGAAGAGTTAGTATATGCACAAGTACAGAAGATTATCATCGAGCAATTCTCATGATATATGTTCTTAAGACGTGCTAGCTCATGGTACACACATGAAGGGCTAGCTCACAATGCTGTATATTCTCCCATGCCAGAGAATTGGGCCGATTATACTAATGACACTCTGCTTTAACTCTGAGTGTGATCCAATTTTCTCGCATGGAAGAATTGCAGCACAGGTGTGGAGAAGATGGAGGACTTAATTTTTCCATCTTCTCCATTGTCTCTGTGCACGTACATCAGACTGCACTCGGATAACATAGTATATTATTGGTCCGAGTGCTATCCGATAAAACATCACATAGCACTAGCACTCGGCCGTGTTACGTGGCAATGTGAGCGAGTCCTAATGAGTCCCTCAGTGGCTGATCTATGGCTGGTGACTTCAGATTAGTGAAAATATGTGGTGGCAAGTTGGGCCTCATTACTCGGACAGCACACTGACACATCCTATCCTTACACTATTCACATGTCCGTTCTGTTATTTTGCTGACTGATGGTCTGTATATAAACAGAGACATCCCCTACATTGACCTTATTTGCCGACATCCAAGTTGCATCCTACTGCTATTCTTCATTTTCACTGACTGGGTACTTGAAGAAGCTTGGGAAACCTCTGTCACGTTGTTTTTGCATATGGCAAAACCATTGATAAAAACGGACATGTGGACTAAATATGCCCGAAAATTGGATCTAACACACTTGCAAAATTGGTCTGTTTTGTACAGGCAAACAAAAAAAAAACAGCTTTTGCCTGGATTCACACGTGTGTTTTGCGGTCTGAGTATGCTTCAATGCAAAGACTGGCTTCAGGTCTCCTGACCCAAACTCGACTTTATATTATGCGTTTATATAGAAAGTTCCCGATCAGGGACATCCGCATGCCCTATTAAAGGGGTTGTACCAAGTATATAAGTAATCCCCTATCAACGGGATTTAGGAATTGATCGCTAGGGGTCAGTTCCACAGAGAATGAATGGAGTAGAGATGTACATGCTCCACCTCTGCTCTGTTCAAAGCTTGCTCTACAGAACCTCCTGGGGATTGTTGGGGGTCCCAGCGGTCTGACCCCCAAAGATCAATACTTTATCGCAGTCTAAATATGTGCAAAATGAATCACCGTGTCACAAGCTGTCATAGATGTCAGTAAATCTGTCTAAAGTGAATTGATTTGTGCCAGGCAGAAGATAGAACTGACGAGTGAGCTCTGACGCAACCCCTAAATGTAGACCATGGTTACAAGTGGGAAGAGTGTTGGGCCTTGGATTTCACCACTGAAGGACACATTGGGCTCATGATACGTCACCCCGCTTCTTTCACCTGTAAAGTTAGGGTTGATGTTTCTATATATGAATGATAAGTATATGGTGTGTTAGAGTTCTGCTGCTTTATTCAGTGCAGAGGAGGAATCAGAATAACCTCTTACCTGAAGTGGCATGGAGTGGTGTGTGGTCTCAGAGTTCCTTGGGTCTGACTGTGATCTGCTCTGTACAGAGGGTTCATGTAATCCAACCGCTGCTTCCACAGGTAAGACCAGAGGGAGTAGGTCCTCTCCTGAATTCTGGAAGATGATGATTGCATCACTGATATATTGAGATTATGAGAGCTGCAAGTATACCCGTCACCACTGCAACCTGCACTAACACTAAGGGCTCATTCAGACGGACATTTTTTGTGTACGAGTCCTATTTGTGTTATTTCCAGATACGACTTGTACCTAGAAGAGTGAATGGGGCCATTCACATATCTGTGATTGTTTGAGAGACGGAAAATCGTGGCAAAATGTACGATAGTACGATAGTTATCTGAGTGTCAGGTCAAAATTAACAATGCACATCCATGGGTCAGTGAAAAAAAAAAAATCGGCCAACAATTAATTGCCATCTGAGCGCTGTCCAGTTTTCCAGGTCTGTTTGATGGAAAAAGATGAAGAAACTGAAGCTCAGGCCAAACTCTAATGATAAAAACTGACACTGACCAAACTGGTGAAACTGTGCCTGATTCTCTTATATGAATGAGCCACAAGTTCTATAGCTTTCAGTGTTTCTTTGCATAGTAGCTGTGTAGCTTCATAGTCAAAATTGGAAAATCCGTTTCCAAAAAGTAGATGGAAAGATGCACTGAACTGCTTGGCCCCACCACGGTGCACCGAGCGCCTGTACTTGATTTGAACAGTCCTTCTGTACTGACAGTCCCTTTACAGCAGTGTTCCCCAACTCCAGTCCTCAGGACCCACCAACAGATCATGTTTTCAGGATTTCCTTAGTATTGCACAGCTGATGGAATTATTGCCTGTGCAGGTGATGCAATTATCAGCTGTGCAATACTAAGGAAATCCTGAAAACATGGCCTGTTGGTGGGTCCTGAGGACTGGAGTTGAGAACCACTGCTGTAAAGGGTTAGGAGATAACTTTCTGAATGCAGGAGGTCTGACCGATGGGACTTTTAGCGATGCTGAGAATGGGGCTCTTCAGTGATCAGCAGAAGGCCTCATTCACATGTACAGGTTTAAACAGGTATGTGAAAAAATGGTATCAGTGTGTCCATTTTTACCATCATTGTGTTATCAGTGTTCTTCTCGTATGGATAAATATGTTATAAAGTTTCTCCTATGCTTTGTAATGTTAAAGAAGTTGTCCAGTACTTTATATTACTCCCCCCCCCAATGTATCCCCCCGGGGCCCCTAAGACTTTGCTGATAATGCCTGTGAGCTTCGCTATCGGTGGCCGCTCACAGGCATCACGTGACCCCACGCTGATGTCACGACAAGTGAGGCGTGACTCAGCGCTGGGGTCCCTACGGTGGCTGCTGGGTTGTGGGCAGGGTTACACCTCCTCCCCATGCGTCACTCCCAGCATCTACCGCGCTTTCCCAATGAATGGGGAGAGGCAGAGCGTGCGGTGGATGCCGGGTGTGATGTGGGGGGGGTAACCCCGCCCACAGTCTGGCATCCACCTGGAACGTGGAAGACAGAGACCCCCGGCTGCTGCCAGCGACATCGGCGGGGGTCACGTGATGCCTGTGAGCGGCCAGTGATAGCGCCACTCACAGGCATTATCTGCAACGGTAGGTAATTACAAAAATCCTTAGGGGTCTCGGGGAGACACATTGGGGGGGGTAATATAAAGTACTGGACAACCCCTTTAATCTCGGACAGCACCATGATGCCATCCGTGGGCTGTCTATGTTCTTCATGGACCCATAGACTTGTATAGGTCTTTTTCATCTGTGATATTGGAAGAAAAAACAGACATGTCTCCGTGAGTTTTGCACAGACACATAGTCCATGAAAATCCACAGGCATGTGAATAGCATTAGCATTAACACGTACATGTGGATACGGATGTCTGAATGAGGCCTCAATGAGAGCTTGATATTTTAAGAATATCTCTTTAAAGCCATGATCCTCTAGTTACAAGGATGTATCTCATGTCCTTGGCTACTGACCTGCAGGTTAGGACATTTTGTGACTGGGAAAGAAGATCTACAAGATTTCAACATTACTCAGGACAGAGAATATCTTCAAGAAGTATCTTCTAGTGGACCATTGGTTACATCAGGAACTGTGCAATTCTTAAATCCATGTACCCATCTTATTTTATTATTGGCATTTTGATTTCACCATTCTTATGTTTCTCTGTACAGTGGCACTGCCAGCGATGCCAGCGACCCAGATGGGCAGGAAAAAACTGAAATGGTTTAGGTTCACATACCCATTCAGTCTCCGGATATGTGGGAGTCCCTAAGGTCTGACACCCCCACCAATCCTGAAGTGATGGCATATCTTACCAATATGCCATCACTTTATACATTTTTCTCCTGCACAGTTATTGAAAATTTTTTGCCAAGGTTCAACCTTCACAGTTTATAAGTGATTGCTGTTATCCAGACTGTGGGGCACCGTGTGATCAGATCAGCATCAGGGACACGTCAACCATCCATATTCTATTTCTGTTACAAGCCTATAGTGACCATACACAGAGCACATATTCTCTCACATCAGTTCCTTCCTCTCCTTCTCGCAGTTGCACAGAAAGTTTCCATACTGACAGGAGTATATATGGTGTTGTATGTGGACCAAGAATCTCTCATTAAATTCAAACGCACAGGGAAACTGCTCCATGAGCTGCCAGACACATTCCAGGAACTGGTCTATCACTGGGGACACCTCCTTGGGATCCCCATCTAAATTTCCATACCTTAAAAAAAAAAAAAAAAAAAAAATATGCTGAAGCAATGCAATTGGGGTATATGCATGCAACATCTTTTTCAGGTGGACTGCACTCCCAAAACCGCCTGAGACTGGGAATGGCACAGAAAAACTACAGTAAGTATATTATATTAGAATGTATGGTGTTTTTTTTTGTCTCTTTTGCTGAGAGGAGGAGAGCTGATGGAAGATTTGGAAAGTGACACAGCTAAACTCAGCTGTGCTGACCCTAGCCCCACACTGACTGCTGGGCCCATATCTGAAATGTGTTGATTGATGGGATTTGAATACAGTTGATATTCTAATCATGCAGGAGGTTAGACCAGGAGATCCGGGCTTTCATTATAACCCACACACTGAGAAACCTGCTGTAAGATATGGTGTGGAGGTGTTCTTTTTCTAGCATCTTGCTGCCTGTTTATAATTGGACAACATCGTACAAGGAGAAGTACATGCCCCACAGTGAAAGCTCTCTGATAACACCCACTTGGATGTAACGAAAATTAACTCATTAGGTGACAAATACTTTGATTGTTAATATCCCTGCAACAGAGATGCAAAATAAAAAAAGAACTAACAATTATTTTTTTTTCTGCTCTGAAGCTACAACGTGTTTTCAGTTCAACATGAAAAATTTGGTGAAAGGCCCTCTGTAAATAAGTGACTCTGTTTGACTTTTCCAACATATGTGCAGTGACCAGGGTTACCTGTGATTAAATTTGTGTCCAAATGAAATCCAGTCTTTTTCAATTAACACCTAATAGTAATTGGGAAAAATAAAAGTTACACTATGCAAAAAATATCAACTCCGTAAATCTCCACCAGTACATAGAGTATATGAAATGAAACCTCTTACCATAAATACTCTGATGGTTCGGTAATAGGGGTCAAGTAACAGACTGGATACAGAGCAGACCTGAGCGGTGCGGTCCCATCCATCAGAACAATGAACGAGCACGCTGGCGCCCTCTTCTGACACGGCCTAAATGTGCAAATTAAATGTAAAATATTACACATTTATATAATTACAAATCTCGTTTATTCTCAGCACTAAAAGGATCATTTTTGTACAGTCCGTGCCTAGAATAGTACAAATCAGACAAGCAGCACTAGAATATGAACAGATACAACACATCTTACCTTTACAATGAAGATACCAGCATCTAGGATTGTTTTCACGTGTTTTAACCAGCCAGAGGATTCAAGACCCCAAAGAAATTCACCCATAGAAGGAGATCGGAGCTCACAAACTGCAATCATGAACAGAACAATAAGCTCACTATAGCAACAGATTCTGTATGTGAAGTATTTCTGCTCCAAGACTTGAGATAGAGAATATATATATATATATATATATATATATATATATACAGTCATGGCCAAAAGTATTGAGAATGACACCAAAATTATATTTTCACATGATCTGCTGGCCTCTGGTTTTTATTAGTGTTTGT
Organism: Phyllobates terribilis; assembly: GCF_046119375.1. NCBI lineage: Eukaryota > Metazoa > Chordata > Amphibia > Anura > Dendrobatidae > Phyllobates > Phyllobates terribilis. Next base: position 309,325 of record NW_027363743.1, read on the forward strand.
CTGATGTTTATATCACATACAGAAATATAATTGCAATCATATTATGAGTACCAATAGGTTATATTGACAGTTAGAATGAGTTAATGCAGCAAGTCAATATTTGCAGTGTTACTAGTTATTAATAATTCTTATTAATATTACACAACTAATTGTACTGCTACTGCAGTTATTAGTATTTTAATTTAGGTTTTTGTACTTTTTATAGATTATATATTATTTATGTCCTGCTATCTTATTACTTTGCTATTCTAACTTTTCTATAACTACTTAAAATAATCAAAACAACACTATAATTATTTTTATATTCTTACTATTATTAACATCCTGCTATCTTATTACAGTATTATTCTACTTTCCTATCACTACTAATACTACCCTATACCTAGAGTGTTGATCCAGAAGAAGGCAAAAACCCCAGGACACCTTCAGCCAATTTGTGTCACAGGGGAAAAATTCCTTCTTGACCCCGAGAAAAGGCGATCAGTCCTAGGACCCTGGATCAAACCTAATAATGTTATTATTAGTTGTATAATTAATATATTACTTATTGTACTACTGGAGTTATTTTAATTTATGTTTTTATTTTTATAAATATAGCTATTTAATATTCTTCTTATTATTAATAACCTGCTATATTTTTACATTATTATTATTCTTTCCTATCACTACTAATACTACCTTATAACTACAGTATTGATCCAGAAGAAGGCAAAAACCCCAGGACACCTTCAGCCAATTTGTGTCACAGGGGAAAAATTCCTTCTTGACCCCGAGAAAAGGCGATCAGTCCTTGGACCCTGGATCACACTGCTATTCTACCTACTACTATTACTACTGTTATTTTATTACTATTTTATTTATTTCTTACTATTATCACTAGTATTATTACTCTTATTACACTAATACTGATACACTACCACTATATTACACTATCCTGCTGTTATTTGGTGGTCTGATACTTACCAGCCGGTATTGCCGTATGTGATGTTATCGGCAGAGAGGTTCCAGCAGGATGGTCCACATGATGTTCCTCTTTCCTCTCAAATACCGGTTGATGTACTGGCGGAAGTTGGTCTGGTTCTCCTTCTTCCTTCTTGTTGTTGGGATCGGTTGTCTTCTTTTCTGGCCTTTGGCCGTCACTTCCCCCCTAGGGATCTTGATGTGGAGTTTCATCTTCTTTGCTTTCTCTTCTTTCTCTTCTTTCTCTTCTTCCTCTTCTTCCTCTTCATCCAGGTAGGCGCACAGTTCTTTTAGTGTCTTCTGTCTTAAATCCATGATGTCCAGCTTTATCTTCTTTGCTGCTTTCTCCTCTTCTTCCTTCTCTTCTTCCTCGTCTTCCTCTTCATCCAGGTACTTGCGCCGTTCTTTTAGTTCCTTGCGCCTTTCTTCCCTCTTCCTTTTCTCCCTGGCTTTATACTCTTCGATGCATCTTCTTTGGGCAATGGGGTTGGTCGGCATAAGGCGCTGGAAGAGAAGAGATGAAGTTAGGAGGCTACAAGGAAGATCCGAATACACAGCTACCTTATAGAAGAGGCCGTAGCGTTGCCCTGAGTCGTCTCACTGACCTCCTTCTTGTAGAGGGGAGAAGGGAGAAACTTCACACAATATGCCAGTCTCCTCAGCTGTTCCTCAGGACTGATGTAATCTGCAGAAAACACAACCAGATATTAGGAGCAATCCTCACCGTACAAAGAGGACGTATGTATGTTAAGACTGTCAGAAGGAGCTCACTGATGGATTCTCAGTTAACTAGTTCTGCAGCCAGCAATAGACAGTACAGCACAGAGGGTACAGGAGGCAAACTGTGCACAATTTTCAATAAAACTCAGAAAAATATTTACCACCAAGTATATGCATTAAAGGAAAGAAAATGTCCCCACAGATGAGTCTGTTTAATGAAAGCCCCAGAAAGCCATGTAACAAGAGTATAGAGAACGGTGAGTGAGTGATGGATACTACCGGGTCCAACGCTGGCAGAATACTCCATCCCCATGGTGTCCGCTGATATCTTCTCTTGTAGAAATGTATCCAAAATCTATAAAACCTCAGGAGGCGTCAGCAGAGGGTTTGGTGATTGGCTGATATTTCTTTGGTCTTAGAAACATTGGCTATAAATAATTCGGGGGCTCTGCTGGGGAAAGGGCAAATTGGGAAATGTGTAGGATATTTACTGTTCTGTATCTGAGCTTCATTAAAGGGGAATTATCAGATGGAACAAGTCATCCCCTTATCCCTGGGCTCGGTGACGACTGATAGATCAGTGGGGTCCGACCGCGGGAAACTCCAGCAATCACCAAAAAAGGGCAGTGACCCCCATTAGAAGTGATGGCTGGATCCTTCCAGATGGGAGATGTGATGAGTGTGGCGCCCCCCACTGGTGTCTCAGCGTATCATGTGTTGGGGAATAATGACTTCTCCTCTGGTAAATGGGCTGATTCCTGTCAGTTATGGTCGCTGAGTGCGTGTGATGGGATGTGGCTCCGTCCATTAGATTATATCACGTCTTATACCTAGAATCTCTCGCTGATCGCAGGTGTCTGTCTTCACACTCAGATGAGATGGAACAAACTGACCACATAGGAGGTTTTTTTTTTTTTCAAATTCAAACCGAGCAATCCTATTGGCTGAGTATGACTGTCGTTACCATGGTGACAGAATGTTAAAGGGACAGAACATTAATAATGTATAATAGTGTATTTTATTACATATTTCACATAATAGTGGCTGATATATGGACCTGTACAGATAATACACTTCTATAACTCCTCATATTTTTCATACAGCAATTTGGTGGTGCTGCAGAGATATTTTGGGCGTAATATAACTTGTGCTGGCAATTGATCATCTATAAAGTAGTCTGGTAATGTATGTAATGGTCCTAAGATTGTGGTTTTATGTTCAATACAAATCTAAATATTAATCAGACGTCACTCCCTGCTATTTGAAGGGTTTTTGTCCCTTTCCCTATGTCAGAGTAGTATCACATATAGCTCGGATACGCTGCAGCCTTCAGAACAATGAGGTCCGTTGTGGCTTTCCCCTGCACATTCGGCCATTATATAAGTGACGGCAGCTGCGTTGTGTCCCTGCACGGCTGATAGCGTCGCTGTGCAGGGATTCAGTATGGTGGAGCTGGGGCTCTTTTCTTTTATGGGTCGATACAAGTCTTGTTCAGACATATAAATATGCCTTGATTACATTGTAGAAAAGAAGGGTGACATTACAGGAGTTCCATACATTCTCAGTGTAAGATCAGTGGGGTCGGACCCCCGGCACCAGGGAGTATACAGAAGGAGCTTGTGAATGTCTTACTTTAGTGGTCTTGTAAGCTCCTCATCCCACACTTTTCCTGTATAGGACATATAGCTTTTCTGTATACATAACTCTTATGTAAAAACAACATCCTCCATGCACATTTCTGTAGGTTGCCTGATGGTTCAGGTGTAGTTACATCATTTTTTTCTACTGCCCGACCTAACAGCGTTAGCTTGCTCTTTTAGCAATCCAATTGTATTGTTTCACATTTGGGGCGATTGTGTCAGCGGCAGGTTTCATTGTGGGGTTATATAATGGGCACTATTTTTATAGGCTTATTTGGATATTAATGCCTTTGTGAATAGATACTTTGCTGCTACCTTGCTCTTTATTATATTGTGGTGGGCAGTCTGTAGTCATATATTCAGATTTTCTGTGACTAGTTGGGCATATATATGTGAGGATTAACCATATCAGTACCTTGCAATGGTTTTGTTATTCATTGGGGCAATTGTTGCTTTTTAGTTGTTTTTTTTAACATGTCTTGTATGTTTAGTCTTTAATAAAATTCTATATTTTTGCTATTCCTTGGTGATCCCTGTCATTGCATCCTTTCTTTCTCCTTGTTTCTTTGCATCTCTATTATGTAGCTGCAGGGTTAGGGACGGCCGGTTCCTTGCAGGAATAGTTATCAGGACGGGTGCGGTTTCTGCTGTAATAACTCATTCATGTGACCCATCAGTCATCACCCGATCAGCCGGGCAATGCTCAGCACAGGCCGCCGTCATCCCACTTCTCTACATCTATTATATAGTTGACGCGCCCCTGGGCCTGTGTCGCGCTGCGTTGCGCACGCGGGAGCTTACCCGGAGCCGGATCGCTTGAGGGTTGTAGTCTCGTGGCGGGGACCCGGTCCGTGCCCAGGGAGTCAAACTGAGCGGCGATGTATCAGCGGTAGATGTGTACGACTACGCCACCCGTTGAATGCAGCTATGGAGCTGCCGCTGCAGGACAGTCCGCTGAGGCCGGTGGATGGATGGTGCAGCGTAGATGGTATAACCCCCAACGGGAGGGGTATGGCCTCAGGGCAGCAGATGTGGATGATGGGGGTAGCAGGAACCACTCAGAGACGGTGCGGTGTAATTCAGGGTCTTTACTGGTAACAACGATAGACCCTCCCGGAGTACTTGCTAGCGAACGGGGCCTGGTCAGTCCTTGAGCAGATGGGATCTCCCCTGGCCAGGCGGAGTTGTAGGCCTCCCAAACTGACTGTACTCTTCTGGCTACCTTGCTAGAAGCGGATATAAGTAGCCCACGTCCCTGAGTGTACCGTGTGGTGCTCACCCGTATGGCCGGTGACTCGGGGCCTTCTAATGGCTTCCGCTCCACGATGGCGGTGCTGGTCCCACGCGTGTGACCGTGCCTTCGGGTTTCTGGGCCTGAGGACCTGAAATCCCCTGCCGGTCGGCTTCTGCTGCTGGGTCAGAGTTAGTCCCCACAGCCTCGGACGCCGGGTCTGGTAAGAAATCTTCTCAGTCAGGGCGAGCTCTGCAGCTGCCAGCCCCTGGCTTGTAGTAGTATTGCTCCCACTGAGCTTCTGCTGTTTCTTCCTATGCTGCTTCTCTGTCTCTACTCTCCTTGACTGACTAACCCTGCTTCAGCCCCGGGTTTACATAGGGGAAGTTCTTCCCCTCCCAAGACTGGGCAGGAGGTGTGGCATGCACAGGATCCCTGACCAAAGGACCTCCCACCTGCTCTCAGACATAACATTACATTACTGTGGAAACCAGACCCCTGGGGTGCCACATTCCCCCCTAGTAAAATTTAGTACTCCGGGACTAAACATATTTTAGAAAAACATAACAAGATATAAACAATAATAATACAATAAGAAAACACATAAAGATGGTTACGGCGTGTCCGCAACCGGGTGCAGTTTTGAAGAAAAGCAAGGTGTCCATTTCACCAAAACAGGGAGACGTAACCAGGTAGGGGTCTGTCCTACCCCGAGTCCTTAACAGTCTCTAGTCCATCCTGGGTTACGCTCCAACTATGTACAAGGATTCCCGGTAATCCACCAAGGATTCCTAAAAGTAACTGGAAACACAAAATTATACACAAGCAACAATACACAGGTAAACATAAATAAAACAATTTATACACTTCCAATCCTCCAGCGTGCGGGTAACTGGCCTCTAGTGGCCCTAGTGGACCTACGGAGCTGACTGTCTGGCCCTGAACTACAGGGTGTAGGAGCTGTCAAGGGTAAACTGGGCAGCTGTCTACCGGCTCTTTGTCTCACTAGGGGTACGGCAGGCTCACTATAAGCAGAGGGTTGATCCTCCTGTTCTGCTTGTGTGGAGTCTTCTGCCTCCTGGACCGGCTGTTCTTCCAGCTCTACCTGTTGCTCCGTAGGTGCTTGGGATGCTGGTTGGAGGAAGGTGAGTACGGGTACCACAACTGCACCATTGACTTGAGTCCAAGACCGAGGGAAGTCCCCGAGCACAGTACTAACCATATCTTCCCTTTCGATGGTCTTCTTGTTCCTCTTCAGGGTTCCTCAGTTGTTCGGGACACTTCTTCAGGTGGTCCCGGGATACAATGGCTGTGGTTTCCCCTCCGTCTTTACTGATGGTACAAACCTTCGGGTTCTCGTGGCTTGAGGGCAGTACGGTGTACGGGTCCTTCTCCCACTGGTCGTCCAACTTGTGGAGCCGTCTCTTCCTCTTCAAGACCTGCTCTCCGGGTACCAGGGGAACAGCGGGAGCATACTGGTTGTAAGTTTTCTCTTGTCTTTCCCTAGCCTGACAGAGACTTCGCTCCACGCTCTCCTGTACTCTCCGGTACTGCTGCTGCCTCTCTGTGTCCCAGTCTGTTTCTGGTGAAGTGTCCTCGGGTGTCAGGACTCCCATTTCCAGGTCAACAGGTAACTTACCAGGTCTTGCCCTCATTAGGTAAGCCGGGGTACAGTTGGAACCTACCGGGATGTGGTTGTATAGGTCCACCAGATCGGGCAACTTCTCAGGCCACAGACTGCGTTCTTCCAGGGGCAACGTTTTTAGAAGATCCATTACCACCTGGTTCATTTTCTCACAAAGTCCATTAGTTTGCGGATGGTAGGGTGTCATCCTTATCTTCCGGCAGCCATACAGATTGCAGAATTCCTGGAAGACCTCCGCTTCAAAGGCAGGTCCCTGGTCCGTCAGCACTCGGTCCGGGTACCCGTGTGGACGGCAAAAGTGCTGCTGGAAGGCTCTAGCTGCTGTTTGAGACGTTAAGTCCTTGACGGGGACGACAACCAGAAACCGGGAGTAATGATCCACGATGGTTAACGCGTAGACGTAGCCACTTCTGCTTGGGGTCAGTTTTACATGATCCAAGGCTACCAGTTCCAACGGTTGCCGGGTGACGATGGACTGCAGGGGAGTCTTCTGGCTGGCGCGGTCCTTCCTTCTCAGGTTGCACGGGCCACAGTCTCTGCACCACTTCTCAATGGTTCCCCTCATGCCTACCCAGTGGAATCGCTCGCGCAGCAGGAACTCCAGCTTCTTCCACCCGAAGTGTCCAGCTCCGTCGTGGTATGCCTTCATCACCATGGCTGCGTCTCTTCGTGGCACTACTACTTGCCAGAGTAGTTCATGCGTCCGGGAGTTAACCATTCTGCGGCACAACTTCCCCTTGTAAAGGAACAGTCGACTCTTCTCTGCCCATAGTTGTTTGGCTTCCTCCGGAGCGTCTGGTTCAAGGCAAGCCTCCGGGCGAGTCAGCATCTCCTTCACCAGTCGGACGGCAGGGTCGCTGTCTTGCGTTTCCGCCCAGTTGTAGTGAGGTAAGGGGTTCAACGTAACAGCCTGCTTACTCCTTACCCGGTGGGAATACTGGATAGTCCCATGACGGTGGAACGCAGGGAGTTCAACTTCTTCCAGTCCCTCCGGATCTTCTCCTTCGTCCGGCAGGTTGGGCATCCTGGACAGGGCATCCGCGTTGGTATTGGAGCGTCCGGCCCGGTATTTGATTGTGAACTCGTAGTTGGACAGACGGGCCATCCACCTCTGCTCCAGGGCACCGAGTCTTGCCGTGTCCAGGTGTGTCAACGGGTTGTTATCCGTGTACACGGTGAACCGGGAAGAAGCGAGGTAATGCTTAAAGCGCTCGGTGACTGCCCATACTACGGCCAGGAACTCTAGCTTAAATGAGCTGTAATTCTCGGGGTTCCTTTCGGTGGGTCGCAGTTTTCGGCTGGCGTAGGCGATTACTCGTTCCTTCCCCTGCTGGATCTGGGACAGTACGGCTCCTAGCCCGATGTTACTGGCGTCGGTGTAGAGGATAAAGGGCTGGCTATAATCCGGGTACGCCAGGATTTCGTCCCCCGTGAGGGCCATCTTCAGCTGGCGGAAGGACTCTTCTTCCAGCTCCTCCCATTTGAAGGGCGGCTTCTGGTTCTTGGCCTTCCGGGACTGGCCTATCAGGAGGTCCTGCATAGGTGCTGCCTTTTTGGTGAAACCGGGAATAAACCTTCGGTAGTAGCCTACCAACCCGAGGAACTGCCGCACTTCTTTTACGCTGGAGGGGCTTGGCCATTCCTTAATTGCGGTGATCTTATCAGGGTCGGGAGCCACTCCGTCAGCGCTCACCACGTGTCCCAGGTACTGCACCTTTGGTTTCAGGAGGTGACACTTGGAGGGTTTCACCTTTAGGCCGTAACTCGCCAGAGCCTCGAACACTTCCGCCAGGTGTTTCAGGTGGTCCTCATACGTCTTGGAATATACGATGACATCGTCCAGGTACAACAGGACCGTCTCGAAGTTTCTGTGGCCCAGACAAAACTCCATTAGTCGTTGGAAGGTTCCTGGTGCGTTGCAGAGTCCGAACGGCATGCAGGTGAACTCGCTAAGTCCCATCGGGGTGGTGAATGCGGTCTTCTCCCGGTCCGCCTCTGCTACAGGAACCTGCCAGTACCCGCTAGTGAGATCCAAGGTAGAGTAGAAGTTAGCAGATCTTAAAGCAGCCAATGACTCCTCTATCCTTGGCAAGGGGTACGCATCCTTGTGTGTGATACGGTTGATTTTCCGGTAATCTACACACATCCTCATGGTGTTGTCTTTTTTTCTGACTAAGACTAGTGGAGCTGCCCAGGGGCTACAGCTATCCCTGATCACCCCAGCCTCCTTCATGTCTCTAAGCATCCCCTTGGCGTGTTGGTAGTGGGCAGGGGGTACGGGTCGATACCTCTCTTTTATAGGAGGATGGTCTCCCGTGGGGATATGGTGTTCTACCCCCTTGACTCGCCCGAAGTCTAACGGGTGTTTACTGAACACTCTCTCGTACTCTTGAACCACCCAATAGACTCCTTGTTTCTGGTGTGCGGGAGTGGAGTCAGTACCCAGATGTAGTTGCTGACACCAGTCCTCCATGTTTTTCTTAGAGCCGTTACCTTCCTCCGGGTGAGATGGAGGCAAGGGTTCCACAGATTGTATAGAATTTTGGTTAATGGTATATAATTTGGCTAGCGTGGCATACCGGGGCAGGTACACTTCCCTCTCCCCGATATTTATTATGCGAACGGGCACCCTCCCATGGCGTACATCAACCACCCCCCGTGCTGTCAAAATGGTGGGCCTACTGTCCGAGTAAACTGGTTCTACCATTGCCTGGTAATCTCTACCTCTCAGACCAATAGCTGCCCGGCACCAAATCATCATTTCACTTTTTGGGGGCATGGCAATAGGAAAAGGGTCACACATTCTTACGCTACCAATCTCACCGCCGGAGAGTTCCACCTGTTGCCGTCGCATCAGTGCCCGGATCTCTTTCTGGAGCACCCGCTGCTCGCCGGAGCTGGCATTCTTGGCAACCTGCTGTAAAAGGAAAATCACCTCTGCAAGACAATTTTCAATTACATTAGTTCCTAGAGTTATTTTTGGGTGACTCTCATGTTTGTCAATATCTACAATGATCAGTCCCTGTGCTGCCAGTTCGACTCTACCGATTTTGATGGTCACCTCTTTAAATCCGATCTGTGGCACGGGCTGGCCATTGCTGGCGATGATACTCAAGTCGTCGTCAGGGTAGCGGGTAATATCCGAGTCATTCCAGTACTGCTTAAAGAGCACGTACGGGATGGTGGTGACCTGTGACCCGGTGTCCAGTAGGGCACTCATGGGAATGCCATCCAGTACCACAGGCAAGACTGGACGTCCTCCCACATATCTGTCGCGCCAGTTCGATGGGCCTGGTGATCTTTTTCCTGGGGGTTGGCCCTCTACCCCAGGTTGTGCCCGTTTAAAGAACAGTACCTTGCCATATGTCCGGGTTGATTGCAGCGGCGGCAGATGGGTCGTCCGTCCTCGCTGTATCGGTCACTGGGTCTTCCTCTGGCCGGTGGGGTCCTCCTTGGTCGACGCCACGGGATGTCCTCCGGTCCGGATGCCAGCTGGATCTTCCCTGGGGTGGAAGCCTGTAAAGACTGCACAGTTCGGGTTAGCGCAGCAACGCTCTTAGCTAGCTCTTGGACCTGATGGTGTAGGTCTGGAGCCGGGTCATTGTCCAAAGCCTGCGCATCAGCTCCCACAGGCCCTGCCGACAAGGGCGCCGCCTCCTGGTGGTAAGTGATAGCAGGGCGCTTGTGCGTCACAACGCCACCCGGTGCCCGTTCTCGGAGCACCCGGATGGCTCTGTCCTTGAACTGTGCAAAGCCCAGATGGGGATCCTGTAAGGCCATTGCCCGCAACTGGGTTCGGTGGGTATTACAATACAGTCCCTCTATAAACTGTTCGGTCAACAGCCTGTCCTCGTTTCCCACTCCATCAGGGTCGGTCTGCTTAATGGCCCTCAGGGCCTCTTGTAGGTTTAGTGCATAGTCCCTTATACTCTCATGCGCTCGCTGCTTGCACCCGTAGAATCTAAGCTTAATCTCGGCTGAGGTGCGGGTATCAAAGGTGTCCTTCAGCCGGGTTAGTATCCCTGCGACAGTCTTCCTCCCAGGTGGCCAGGATTTTACTTCCCTTTTGGCTGCCCCGGTTAGTTGGGCCACCAGGATGCTCACTTTTTGCTCTTCTGTGAGGGGGTACACCTGGAAGAGGCTATCCAGCTTTTCTCTAAAGTCATGCAGGGTATGTGACTCCCCTGAGTACTGGGGTAGCCAAGCTGCTCCCGGGATATAGGGCATGGTGAAGGGCATAACTGCAGCAGCGGTAGCGCTGGCGGGGGTTGAGGCAGTGAAGCTCTCCTCCGTATCCGACATCTTCCTCCCCCCTAGTGGACCGTGGCCTACCTTGCGATGATCCTCTTCCGTAGGCCGCGGCTCCGCAGTGGATCGTCAGGGTTGAGGACCTTCCGTCGCGCTCCTGTGACGGCGTCTGCTGGGCTCCTTCCAGGACCTTACGCAACGTCCGGACGTGAGGCGGGGCTTCAGTTCTCGCGCGCTTTCGGAGTCCACGCCCCTCTTCTTCCCGCGCGGCGTCCTCAAGATGGCGTCCAATGGCGGGAAAACTCCACGGATGGCGGGAAGAAGGCAGAAGATGGCGCCGGATGGCGGGAAACTTCACCGATGGCGGGAAGAAGGCTGAAGATGGCGCCGGATGGCGGGAATCTTCACCACAGGTAAGTTTGAAAAGTCTCTTTTTCAGGCACGCAGTACCCGGTGGTTGCGGGCACGAAATCCTGCCGACTACGCCAAAGTTGATGCGCCCCTGGGCCTGTGTCGCGCTGCGTTGCGCACGCGGGAGCTTACCCGGAGCCGGATCGCTTGAGGGTTGTAGTCTCGTGGCGGGGACCCGGTCCGTGCCCAGGGAGTCAAACTGAGCGGCGATGTATCAGCGGTAGATGTGTACGACTACGCCACCCGTTGAATGCAGCTATGGAGCTGCCGCTGCAGGACAGTCCGCTGAGGCCGGTGGATGGATGGTGCAGCGTAGATGGTATAACCCCCAACGGGAGGGGTATGGCCTCAGGGCAGCAGATGTGGATGATGGGGGTAGCAGGAACCACTCAGAGACGGTGCGGTGTAATTCAGGGTCTTTACTGGTAACAACGATAGACCCTCCCGGAGTACTTGCTAGCGAACGGGGCCTGGTCAGTCCTTGAGCAGATGGGATCTCCCCTGGCCAGGCGGAGTTGTAGGCCTCCCAAACTGACTGTACTCTTCTGGCTACCTTGCTAGAAGCGGATATAAGTAGCCCACGTCCCTGAGTGTACCGTGTGGTGCTCACCCGTATGGCCGGTGACTCGGGGCCTTCTAATGGCTTCCGCTCCACGATGGCGGTGCTGGTCCCACGCGTGTGACCGTGCCTTCGGGTTTCTGGGCCTGAGGACCTGAAATCCCCTGCCGGTCGGCTTCTGCTGCTGGGTCAGAGTTAGTCCCCACAGCCTCGGACGCCGGGTCCGGTAAGAAATCTTCTCAGTCAGGGCGAGCTCTGCAGCTGCCAGCCCCTGGCTTGTAGTAGTATTGCTCCCACTGAGCTTCTGCTGTTTCTTCCTATGCTGCTTCTCTGTCTCTACTCTCCTTGACTGACTAACCCTGCTTCAGCCCCGGGTTTACATAGGGGAAGTTCTTCCCCTCCCAAGACTGGGCAGGAGGTGTGGCATGCACAGGATCCCTGACCAAAGGACCTCCCACCTGCTCTCAGACATAACATTACATTACTGTGGAAACCAGACCCCTGGGGTGCCACATTGACACTCCACAACTGCTCCTTCTCTTCAGAATTCAGAAAGATTTATTTTTTTATTTTTTTATTTCCGCAGCCATGCAGTGACGCTAGGTAGGTGCAGAGCTAAAGGGAAACCCACCTCAGAAGAAAATTCTAGGGTCCTGATCACTAGAGATGAGAGCTTAAAGGGAATCTGTCACTAGGTTTTTGCCATATATTCCGAGAGCAGCATGATGTAGAGACAGAGACCCTGATTCCAGCGATGTGTCACTTTCTGGGCTGCTTGCTGGTGTTTTGATAAAATCTTTGTTTTATCAGTAGGAGGTTGTGACTAGAAGACTAGTAAACCTGCAACCAGGTATCCCTCATTTTTCAGGAGTGGTCCAAATTAAATAAAAAAGCGGTCTATAGGGCGCTAAAAGAATGAACACTAGAAGTGAAAAAAATTTTAGGACTAAAAAATAAATTTAATGAGCCCTTTCCACAAAGCGTTTCGATAGTGAACTATCTTCCTCAGGTGGTACATGGCGCGCTTTTTCTCCCTTTCTCTTTTCTCATTTTTCACAAGGTCTGTATAGCAGCCTTCTGCCTATGCACAGTGTACACAGAAAGCTGCCAATCAGTGGTGCAGCCGGTTATATGGAGCTCAGCATTCAGAGCACTGCTAGATCTGCAGTAGATAAAACTAAAATTTATCAAAACTGCAGCGAAATAAGGGACACATTTCTGGAATCAGGTTTCTGCCCTTACATCATGCAGATGGGATAGCAAAACCTGGTGGCAGATTCCATTTTAGAGCCATCGGATATTACCTTGTGACCTCTCAAAGGGGAACTTGATGTCTAGGATGGTTATTATTTCCAAACCATTACAAAATGTCATGTGTCTCTTGATGCGGGATAACTTGTATGTAATGTGTTGTATGTTAGGTCTATGAACAGTACAAGTCCTTCAGTATAGGGTTACCTGAGAAGCGTAGCCAGCATGAAGCAGGACTTGTATTATGTTTTGTCAGGGATGATTAATGTCTGAGTGCTTTATGCTGCGTTCTGCAGTCATCTCTCTGCCATCCTCCGTACACCCATCGCCGTCCTGTTCTCACACTTCTTTATTTGGCTTTTTTCTTGTGGTCGTAATATGGAGCATGTTGTATCCATAAAGCGGTCAGATTTGCCGGACCTCATGCTGTTCTGCCGAATCAGACCTAGATCATTATTGGGGGCTGGGGCACCTCCAATTCAAGATGGTAGACAAATCATGTCTTGTGAGACTGCACGCTCCAGCACCCACAATACTGGAGCATCGGTTAGGTTTACACATATCCACCTGTTGTGTTTTCTTTTGGGACACAGCAGTTTGTAGAATTGTCATCATTAATGTTTTCTTTTTTTTATCTTTCCAGTATTACTGAAATTCAGAAAGATGTGGAGTACAGACTGCCAATCACCTTTAAGAACTTCACCATCAGCATCAATATGTAAGTGACACAGGGTGCTATTGTCTTAGTTGAGAGATTACGTTGCATTTCTTGGGGTTATTAAATGTGAACCTAATGGGAATTAAAGGGATTGTCCTCTACTTTGATATTGATAACATCAGCATTGGGTATCAATATCAAATCGATGGGGTTTTGACAGCCCCCCAGAGAGGGAGCCGCATGCTCCTATTCACTTGTGAAGATGGCCCCCACTCATAGGCGGATTATAATGAGGGCAATCCGGGCGACCGCCCAGGGCCCCGAGCCTGCAGAGGGCCCGCGGCTCCGGGGCGGGGTGTCTAATGCCGGATTGCCCTCATTATATGTGCGGGTCGCCGCGGCACATACCGGTAGCAGTGGCGGGAGGGGGGGCCCGGGAGGAGGGGCCCCGTACCGCTCCCCCAGCAGCAGCCGCCGCTACTTCTTCATCGGCCGGGCCAGCACTGCAGCAGTTAACTTCCCTGTGCTGGCCCGGCCGCGTCACTGCTAGGAGACATTGCCCTGTGCGCGGCCGTGTTTCCTAGCTGTGACGTCACGCAGTGCGCGCCCGACCTGCACTGCTACTTACCACGGGAGAGGAGCAGGAGCCGGGAGGACTGGAGCCGAGCCGGGGGATGGTGAGTGAGTGTGTGTGTGTGTGTGTGTGTGTGTGTGTGTGTATGTATGTATGTGTGTGTGTGTATGTATGTGTGTGTGTGTGTATGTGTGTGTGTATGTGTGTGTGTGTGTATGTGTGTGTATGTGTGTGTGTGTGGGCAGATGTCATTGTGTGATGTCTGTTTGTGTGTGTGTGTAGGCAGATGTCATTGTGTGATGTCTGTTTGTGTGTGTATGTCTGTGTGTGTGTGTGTAGGCAGATGTCATTGTGTGATGTCTGTTTGTGTGATGTCTGTGTGTGTGTGTGGGCAGATGTCATTGTGTGATGTCTGTTTGTGTGTGTGGGGGGGTAGATGTCATTGTGTGATGTCTGTTTGTGTGTGTGTGTGTGGGCAGATGTCATTGTGTGATGTCTGTTTGTGTGATGTCTTTGTGTGTGTGTGTGGGCAGATGTCATTGTGTGATGTCTGTTTGTGTGTGTGTGTGTGTGTGTGTGGGCAGATGTCATTGTGTGATGTCTGTTTGTGTGTGTGTAGGCAGATGTCATTGTGTGATGTCTGTTTGTATGTGTGGGGGCAGATGTCATTGTGTGATGTCTGTGTGTGTGTGTGTGTGTGTGGGGGCAGATGTCATTGTGTGATGTCTGTTTGTGTGTGTGTGTGGGCAGATGCCATTATGTGATGTCTGTTTGTGTGTGTGTATGTCTGTGTGTGTGTGTGTAGGCAGATGTCATTGTGTGATGTCTGTTTGTGTGATGTCTGTGTGTGTGGGCAGATGTCATTGTGTGATGTCTGTTTGTGTGTGTGGGGGAGTAGATGTCATTGTGTGATGTCTGTTTGTGTGTGTGTGTGTGGGCAGATGTCATTGTGTGATGTCTGTTTGTGTGATGTCTGTGTGTGTGTGTGGGCAGATGTCATTGTGTGATGTCTGTTTGTGTGTGTGGGGGGGGCAGATGTCATTGTGTGATGTCTGTGTGTGTGTGGGGGCAGATGTCATTGTGTGATGTCTGTTTGTGTGATGTGTGTGTGTGTGGGCAGATGTCATTGTGTGATGTCTGTTTGTATGTGTGTGTGTGGGGGGTAGATGTCATTGTGTGATGTCTGTTTGTGTGTGTGTGTGTGTGTGGGCAGATGTCATTGTGTGATGTCTGTTTGTGTGTGTGTGGGGGGGGCAGATGTCATTGTGTGATGTCTGTGTGTGTGTGGGGGCAGATGTCATTGTGTGATGTCTGTTTGTGTGTGTGTTTGTTTGTGTGTGTGTGTGTGTATGGGCAGATGTCATTGTATGATGTCTGTTTGTATGTGTGTGTGTGTGTGTGTGTGTGGGCAGATGTCATTGTGTGATGTCTGTTTGTGTGTGTGTGTTTGTGTGTGGGCAGATGTCATTGTGTGATGTCTGTTTGTGTGTGTGTGTGGGCAGATGTCATTGTGTGATGTGTGTGTGTGTGGGCAGATGTCATTGTGTGATGTGTGTGTGTGTGTGTGTGTGGGCAGATGTCATTGTGTGATGTCTGTTTGTATGTGTGTGTGTGTGTGGGCAGGTGTGTGTGTGTGATGTCTGTTTGTGTGTGTGTGTGTGTGGGCAGATGTCATTGTGTGATGTCTGTTTGTGTGTGTGTGTGGGCAGATGTCATTGTGTGATGTGTGTGTGTGTGTGTGTGTGGGCAGATGTCATTGTGTGATGTCTGTTTGTGTGTGTGTGGGGGGGGGCAGATGTCATTGTGTGATGTCTGTGTGTGTGTGGGGGCAGATGTCATTGTGTGATGTCTGTTTGTGTGATGTGTGTGTGTGTGGGCAGATGTCATTGTGTGATGTCTGTTTGTGTGTGTGTATGTCTGTGTGTGTGTGTGTGTGTGGGCAGATGTCATTGTATGATGTCTGTTTGTATGTGTGTGTGTGTGTGTGTGTGGGCAGATGTCATTGTGTGATGTCTGTTTGTGTGTGTGTGGGCAGATGTCATTGTGTGATGTCTGTTTGTATGTGTGTGTGTCTGTGTGGGCAGATGTCATTGTGTGATGTCTGTTTGTGTGTGTGTGTGGGCAGATGTCATTGTGTGATGTCTGTTTGTGTGTGTGTGTGTGTGTGTGTGTGGGCAGATGTCATTGTGTGATGTCTGTTTGTGTGTGTGTGTGGGCAGATGTCATTGTGTGATGTCTGTTTGTGTGTGTGTGTGGGCAGATGTCATTGTGTGATGTCTGTTTGTGTGTGTGTGTGTGGGGGGGCAGATGTCATTGTGTGATGTCTGTGTGTGTGGGGGCAGATGTCATTGTGTGATGTCTGTTTGTGTGATGTGTGTGTGTGTGGGCAGATGTCATTGTGTGATGTCTGTTTGTGTGTGTGTATGTCTGTGTGTGTGTGTGTGTGTGTGTGTGGGCAGATGTCATTGTATGATGTCTGTTTGTATGTGTGTGTGTGTGTGTGGGCAGATGTCATTGTGTGATGTCTGTTTGTGTGTGTGTGGGCAGATGTCATTGTGTGATGTCTGTTTGTATGTGTGTGTGTGTGTGTGTGGGCAGATGTCATTGTGTGATGTCTGTTTGTGTGTGTGTGTGTGGGCAGATGTCATTGTGTGATGTCTGTTTGTGTGTGTGTGTGTGGGCAGATGTCATTGTGTGATGTCTGTTTGTGTGTGTGTGTGTAGACAGATGTCATTGTGTGATGTCTGTTTGTGTGTGTGTGTGTGTGTAGGCAGATGTCATTGTGTGATGTCTGTTTGTGTGTGTATGTGTGTGTGTATGTGTGTGTGTGTGTAGACAGATGTCATTGTGTGATGTCTGTTTGTGTGTGTGTGGGCAGATGTGATTGTGTGATGTCTGTTTGTATGTGTGTGTGGGCAGATATCATTGTGTCATGTCTGTTTATATGTATTTTTGTGTTTCAAATGTGTTTATGCGTGTATGTATATGTCTGTATATGTTTGTGTGTGTGACTGCGTGCGGCCTACTGCTGAGTATAGTTGGCGCCGTGCGGCCTCCTGCTGTATCTGGGGGGGCGCCGTGCGGCCCCCCGCTGTGTACAGATGGCTACATGCGGCCCCCCGCTGTGTATAGATGGCTACGTGCGGCCCCCGCTATGTATAGATGGCGCCGTGCGGCCCCCCGCCGTGTATTGATGGCGCAGTGCGGCCCCCTGCTGTGTAGAGATGGCGCCGTGCGGCTCCCCGCTGTGTATAGATGGCACCGTGCGGCCTCCCGCTGAGTATAGATGGCGCTGTGCGGCCTCCTGCTGTCTCTAGGGGGGGCGCCGTGCGGCCTCCCGCTGTGTATAGATGGCTACGTGCGGCCTCCCGCTGAGTATAGATGGCGCTGTGCGGCCTCCTGCTGTCTCTGGGGGGGGGGCACCGCGAGGCCTCCCACTGTGTATAGATGGCTACGTGCGGCCTCCCGCTGAGTATAGATGGCGCTGTGCGGCCTCCTGCAGTCTCTGGGGGGGGGCGCCGTGCGGCCTCCTGCTGTGTATAGATGGCTACATGCGGTCTCCCGCTGAGTATAGATGTCGCCGTGCGGCCTCCTGCTGTGTATAGATGGCTTCGTGCGGTCTCCCGCTGAGTATAGATGGAGCTGTGCGGCCTCCTGCTGTCTCTGGGGGGAGCGTCGTGCGGCATCTATACTCAGCAGGAGGCCGCACGTAGCCATCTATACACGTATACTCAGCAGGAGGCCGCACGTAGCCATCTATACGGCGCCATCTATACACAGCGGGAGGCCGCACGGCGCCATCTATGCACAGCGGGAGGCCGCACGGCGCCATCTATACACAGCGGGAGGCCGCATGGCGCCATCTATACACAGCGGGAGTCTCAGTGCTTTGCAAGAGCAGTCAATAAATTCTGCTTGACTAATTCTGAGCACCATAAAGTCTGGTTCGCTTCTAACCTGCTGTCTTCATTTTCAGCTTGCTGAATTCTAACTCATTTACTGGCATTCGAGACGATGCCTTTGCTGGTCTCTTTCACCTTGAATACCTGTAAGTGCTCCACTTAATGTCATATTTTTGATTCTGTTCTTCTTCATCTTTTGGCATGTGCAATTGTATGAGCAAGTATTCATATGAATTTATGACCTACTTAAACCTTCGAGGACCTTACATTTTATTCAATCAAATTTTTTTCCAGTTTAAAACTATGGGACATATATGTGCCTTGGTCCTCAAAGGGTTTTTAAAGGGGCTGCAAACATAAATATGAAAAAAATAATTCAATTAGTGCTTTTTGTGTTCATTTAATTTTTATTTGAAGTCCATTTTTTTTTATTTACATTGGAATTAAGCCCTACTCCATGGAATGAAGCCCTACCTACATGACATCTGAGAGCTACATGGATCCCGCTTGTGAGGTGCCTGTCCGTCACTACTATTCAGTTTTAGGGTCCACTCACTAAGCCATATATTCTCTCATGCAAGAGAATAGGGCCAATTATGCTAATGACACTGGGCTCAAACTCTGTCAGAGCTTCAACTGAGTGTGATCCGATTCTCTCGCAGCACAGATATGGAGAAGATGGAGAACTTAATTTCTCCATCTTCTCCATAGTCTCTGTGAGTGTTCATCGGACTGCACTTGGATGACATCCGAGTGCAGTCTAATGTTTTACGTGCACCCATAGACTTGTATGGGTGCACATGGTCCGAATATCGAATGAGATTATTTTCTCATGCCAATAATCGCACTGTCCCATAGTATAACATAGGGCCGAGTCCTATCCGATAAAACATCACATAGCATTCGGCCGTGTTATACAACAGTGTGAGCGAGCCCTTAGAGTCAAGGAATATTTACATGCAGATGATGATATTACTCTCCAAGTGCATATTTTTTTAGGCGAGTTCATAGTAAATGCTTTGCATTTTTGACATGTGATCAACTAAAGAACAAGAAAGATTTAGGACCTCGCCTATAGAGAAAGGGAAAATAGTTTGGAGGACTTGCATGTCCTTTTTTATTTATTATGAGAAAATCATAAACGATCTCGTTTTTTAACCATGCTGTGACTTTCTGCTGAGGGAGAGGGAGAGAGCTGCCCTATTCAGAGTTTGTAATAAGACCTGCTGACAAAAGTGTTGAAGATACAGTCTAATGTGAATTAACAATGAAAAAAAGTTAATTTCACAAATGGCTTGTGACGCGCCCCTGGGCCTGTGTCGCGCTGCGGTGCGCACGCGGGAGCTTACCCGGAGCCGGATCCGTGGAGGGTTGTAATCTCGTGGCGGTGACCCGGTCCGTGCCCAGGGAGTCAAACTAGACGGCAGTCTATTAGTAGTAAATAGTTGATGACTACGCCACCCGTTGAGTGCAGCCAGGAAGCTGCTGCTGCAGGGCAGACCGCTGAGGCCGGTGGTAGGATTGTGCAGCGTGATAGTATAACCCCCAACGGGAGGGGTATGGCCTCAGGGCAGCCGACGTGGATGATGGGGGTAGCAGGAACCACTCAGAGACGGTACGGTGTAGTTCAGGGTCTTTACTGGTAACAACGACAGACCCTCCCGGAGTACTTGCTAGCAAACGGGGCCTGGTCAGTCTTTGAGCAGATGGGATCTCCCCTGGCCAGGCGTAGTTGTAGGCCTCCCAAACTGACTGTACTCTTCTGGCTACCTTGCTAGAAGCTGATGTAAGTAGCCCACGTCCCTGAGTGTACCGTGTGGTGCTCACCCGTATGGCCGGTGACTCGGGGCCTTCTAATGGCTTCCGCTCCACGATGGCGGTGCTGGTCCCACGCGTGTGACCGTGCCTTCAGGCTTCTGGGCCAGAGGACCTGAAATCCCCTGCCCGACGGATTCTGCTGCTGGGTAGGATTTAGTCCCCACAGCCTCGGACTCCGGGTCCGGTAAAGAATCTTCTTAGTCAGGGCGAGCTCTGTAGCTGCCAGCCCCTGACTCCTTGTAACTCTGCTGTTTCCTATGCTGCTTCTCTTCTCCACTCTCCTTGTCTCACTCACCCTGCCTCAGCCCCGGGTTTATACAGGGGAAGTTCTTCCCCTCCCAAGACTGGGCAGGAGGTGTGGCATGCACAGGATCCCTGACCAAAGGACCTCCCACCTGCTCTCAGACATAATATCTCTATCACTGTGGCAACCAGACCCCTGGGGTGTCACATTCCCCCCTAGTGAAATTTAGTACTCCGGGACTAAACACATTTAGAAAAACATAACAAAGTATAACAATAACAATACTATAAGAAAAACACATAAGATGGTTACGGCGTGTCCGCAACCGGATGCAGTCTTTGAAGAAAAGCAAAGGTGTCCATTTCACCAACACAGGGAGACGTAACCAGGTAGGGGTCTGTCCTACCCCGAGTCCTTAACAGTCTCTAGTCCATCCTGGGTTACGCTCCAACTATATACAAGGATTCCCGGTAAATCCACCAAGGTTTCCTAAAAATAACTAGAAACACAAAATTATACACAAGCAACAAGACACAGAAAAACATAGATAAAACAATTTATACACTTTAAATTCTCCAGCGTGCGGGTAACTGGCCTCTAGTGGCCCGAGTGGACCTACGGAGCTGACTGTCTGGCCCTGAACTACAGGGTGTAGGAGCTGTCAAGGGTAAACTGGGCAGCTGTCTACCGGCTCCTTGTCTTACTAGGGGTACGGCAGGCTCACTATAAGCAGAGGGTTGATTCTCCTGTTCTGCTTGTGTGGAGTCTTCTGCCTCCTGGACCGGCTGTTCTTCCAGCTCTACCCGTTGCTCCGTAGGTTCTTGGGATGATGGTTGGAGGAAGGTGAGTACGGGTACCACAACTGCACCATTGACTTGAGTCCAAGACTGAGGAAAGTCCCCGAGCACGGTACTAACCATATCTTCCCTTTCTTCCACGGGTCGATGGTCTTCTTGTTCCTCTTCAGGGTTCCTCAGTTGTTCGGGACACTTCTTCAGGTGGTCCCGGGATACAATGGCTGTGGTTTCCCCTCCGTCTTTACTGATGGTACAGACCTTCGGGTTCTCGTGGCTTGAGGGCAGTACGGTGTACGGGTCCTTCTCCCACTGGTCGTCCAACTTGTGGAGCCGTCTCTTCCTCTTCAAGACCTGCTCTCCGGGTACCAGGGGAACAGCGGGAGCATACTGGTTGTAAGTTCTCTCTTGTCTTTCCCTAGCTTGACAGAGACTTCGCTCCACGCTCTCCTGTACTCTCCGGTACTGCTGCTGCCTCTCTGTGTCCCAGTCTGTTTCTGGTGAAGTGTCCTCGGGGGTCAGGACTCCCATTTCCAGGTCAACAGGTAACTTACCAGGTCTTGCCCTCATTAGGTAAGCCGGGGTACAGTTGGTGGAACCTACCGGGATGTGGTTGTATAGGTCCACCAGATCGGGCAACTTTTCAGGCCACAGACTGCGTTCTTCCAGGGGCAACGTTTTTAGAAGATCCATTACCACCTGGTTCATTTTTTCACAAAGTCCATTAGTCTGCGGATGGTAGGGTGTCGTCCTTATCTTCCGGCAGCCATACAGATTGCAGAATTCCTGAAAGACCTCCGCTTCAAAGGCAGGTCCCTGGTCCGTCAGCACTTGGTCCGGGTACCCGTGTGGACGGCAGAAGTGCTGCTGGAAGGCTCTAGCTGCTGTTTGAGCCGTTAAGTCCTTGACGGGGACGACAACCAAGAACCGGGAGTAATGATCCACGATGGTTAACGCGTAGACGTAGCCACTTCTGCTTGGGGTCAGTTTTACATGATCCAAGGCTACCAGTTCCAACGGTTGCCGGGTGACGATGGACTGCAGGGGAGTCTTCTGGCTGGCTCGGTCCTTCCTTCTCAGGTTGCACGGGCCACAATCTCTGCACCACTTCTCGATGGTTCCCCTCATGCCTACCCAGTGGAACCGCTCGCGCAGCAGGAACTCCAGCTTTTTCCACCCAAAGTGTCCAGCTCCGTCGTGGTATGCCTCCATCACCATGGCTGCGTCTCTTCGTGGCACCACTACTTGCCAGAGTAATTCATGCGTCCGGGAGTTAACCATTCTGCGGCACAACTTCCCTTTGTAAAGGAACAGTCGACTCTTCTCTGCCCATAGTTGTTTGGCTTCCTCCGGAGCGTCTGGTTCAAGGCGAGCCTCCGGCCGAGTCAGCATCTCCTTCACCAGTCGGACTGCAGGGTCGCTGTCTTGCGTTTCCGCCCAGTTGTAGTGGGGTAAGGGGTTCAACGTAGCAGCCTGCTTACTCCTTACCCGGTGGGAATACTGAATAGTCCCATGACGGTGGAACGCAGGGAGTTCAACTTCTTCCAGTCCCTCCGGATCTTCTCCTCCGTCCGGCAGGTTGGGCATCCTGGACAGGGCGTCCGCGTTGGTATTGGAGCGTCCTGCCCGGTATTTAATTGTGAACTCGTAGTTGGACAGACGGGCCATCCACCTCTGCTCCAGGGCACCGAGTCTTGCCGTGTCCAGGTGTGTCAGCGGGTTGTTATCCGTGTACACGGTGAACTGGGAAGAAGCGAGGTAATGCTTAAAGCGCTCAGTGATTGCCCATACTACGGCCAGGAACTCTAACTTAAATGAGCTGTAATTCTCGGGGTTCCTTTCGGTGGGTCGCAGTTTTCGGCTGGCGTAGGCGATTACTCGTTCCTTCCCCTGCTGGATCTGGGACAGTACGGCTCCTAGCCCAATGTTACTGGCGTCGGTGTAGAGGATAAAGGGCTGGCTATAATCCGGGTACGCCAGGATTTCGTCCCCCGTGAGGGCCATCTTCAGCTGGCGGAAGGACTCTTCTTCCAGCTCTTCCCATTTGAAGGGCGGCTTCTGGTTCTTGGCCTTCCGGGACTGGCCTATCAGGAGGTCCTGCATAGGTGCTGCCTTTTTGGTGAAACCGGGAATAAACCTTCGGTAGTAGCCTACCAACCCGAGGAACTGCCGCACTTCTTTTACGCTGGAGGGGCTTGGCCATCCCTTAATTGCGGTGATCTTATCGGGGTCGGGAGCCACTCCGTCAGCGCTCACCACGTGTCCCAGGTACTGCACCTTTGGTTTCAGGAGGTGACACTTGGAGGGTTTCACCTTTAGGCCGTAACTCGCCAGAGCCTCGAACACTTCCGCCAGGTGTTTCAGGTGGTCCTCATACGTCTTGGAATATACGATGACATCGTCCAGGTACAACAGGACCGTCTCGAAGTTTCTGTGGCCCAGACAACACTCCATTAGGCGTTGGAAGGTTCCTGGTGCATTGCAGAGTCCGAACGGCATGCAGGTGAACTCGCTAAGTCCCATCGGGGTGGTGAATGCGGTCTTCTCCCGGTCCGCCTCTGCTATAGGAACCTGCCAGTACCCGCTAGTGAGATCCAAGGTAGAGAAGAAGTTAGCAGATCTTAAAGCAGCCAATGACTCCTCTATCCTTGGTAAGGGGTACGCATCCTTGTGTGTGATACGGTTGATTTTCCGGTAATCTACACACATCCTCATGGTGTTGTCTTTTTTTTTTGACTAAAACTAATGGGGCTGCCCAGGGGCTACAACTATCCCGGATTACCCCAGCCTCCTTCATATCTCTAAGCATCCCCTTGGCGTGTTGGTAATGTGCAGGGGGTACGGGTCGATACCTCTCTTTTATGGGAGGATGATCTCCCGTGGGGATGCGATGTTCTACCCCCTTGACTCGCCCGAAGTCTAACGGGTGTTTACTAAACACTCTCTCATACTCTTGAACCACCCGATAGACTCCTTGTTTCTGATGTGAGGGAGTGGAGTCAGTACCCAAATGTAGTTGCTGACACCAGTCCTCCATGTCTTTCTTAGAGCCGTTACCTTCCTTCGGGTGAGATGGAGGCAAGGGTTCCACAGATTGTATAGAACTTTGATTAGTGGTATATAATTTGGCTAGCGTGGCATACCGGGGCAGGTACACTTCCCTCTCCCCGATATTTATTATGCGAATGGGCACCCTCCCATGGCGTACATTGACCACCCCCCGTGCTGTCAAAATGGTGGGCCTACTGTCTGAGTAAACTGGTTCTACCATTGCCTGGTAATCTCTACCTCTCAGACCAATAGCTGCCCGGCACCAAATCATCATTTCACTTTTTGGGGGCATGGCAATAGGAAAAGGGTCACACATTCTTACGCTACCAATCTCACCGCCGGAGAGTTCCACTTGTTGCCGTTGCATCAGTGCCCGGATCTCTTTCTGGAGCACCCGCTGCTCGCCGGAGCTGGCATTCTTGGCAACCTGCTGTAAAAGGAAAATCACCTCTGCAAGACAATTTTCAATTACATTAGTTCCTAGAGTTATTTTTGGGTGACTCTCATGTTTATCGATATCTACAATGATCAGTCCCTGTGCGGCCAGTTCGACTCTACCAATTTTGATGGTCACCTCTTTAAATCCGATCTGTGGCACGGGCTGACCATTGCTGGCGATGATACTCAAGTCGTCGTCGGGGTAGCGGGTAATATCCGAGTCATTCCAGTACTGCTTGAAGAGCACGTACGGGATGGTGGTGACCTGTGGGAATGCCATCCAGTACCACAGGCAAGACTGGACGTCCTCCCACATATCTGTCGCGCCAGTTCGATGGGCCTGGTGATCTTTTTCCTGGGGGTTGGCCCTCTACCCCAGGTTGTGCCCGTTTAAAGAACAGTACCTTGCCATATGTCCGGGTTGATTGCAGCGGCGGTAGATGGGTCGTCCGTCCTCACTGTATCGGTCACTGGGTCTTCCTCTGGCCGGTGGGGTCCTCCTTGGTCGACGCCACGGGATGTCCTCCGGTCCGGATGCCAGCTGGATCTTCCCTGGGGTGGAAACCTGTAAAGACTGCACAGTTCGGGTTAGCGCAGCAACGCTCTTAGCTAGCTCTTGGACCTGATGGTGTAGGTCTGGAGCCGGGTCATTGTCCAAAGCCTGTGCATCAGCTCCCACAGGCCCTGCTGACAAGGGCGCCGCCTCCTGGTAGTAAGTGGTAGTGGGGCGTCTGTGGGTCACAACGCCACCTGGTGCCGGTTCTCGGAGCACCCGGATGGCTCTGTCCTTGAACTGTGCAAAGTCCAGATGGGGATCCTGTAAGGCCATTGCCCGCAACTGGGTTCGGTGGGCATTGCAATATAAACCCTCTATAAATTGTTCAGTCAACAGCCTGTCCTCGTTTCCCACCCCATCAGGGTCGGTCTGCTTTATGGCCCTCAGGGCCTCTTGTAGGTTTAGTGCATAGTCCCTTATACTCTCATGCGCTCGCTGCTTGCACCCGTAGAATCTAAGCTTAATCTCGGCTGAGGTGCGGGTATCAAAGGTGTCCTTCAGCCGGGTTAGTATCCCTGCGACAGTCTTCCTCCCAGGTGGCCAGGATTTTACTTCCCTTTTGGCTGCCCCGGTTAGTTGGGCCACCAGGATGCTCACTTTTTGCTCTTCTGTGAGGGGGTACACCTGGAAGAGGCTATCCAGCTTTTCTCTAAAGTCATGCAGGGTATGTGACTCCCCTGAGTACTGGGGTAGCCAAGCTGCTCCCGGGATATAGGGCATGGTGAAGGGCATAACTGCAGCAGCGGTAGCGCTGGCGGGGGTTGAGGCAGTGAAGCTCTCCTCCGTATCCGACATCTTCCTCCCCCCTAGTGGACCGTGGCCTACCTTGCGATGATCCTCTTCCGTAGGCCGCGGCTCCGCAGTGGATCGTCAGGGTTGAGGACCTTCCGTCGCGCTCCTGTGACGTCGGCGTCTGCTGGGCTCCTTCCAGGACCTTACGCAACGTCCGGACGTGAGGCGGGGCTTCAGTTCTCGCGCGCTTTCGGAGTCCACGCCCCTCTTCTTCCCGCGCGGCGTCCTCAAGATGGCGTCCAATGGCGGGAAAACTCCACGGATGGCGGGAAGAAGGTCGAAGATGGCGCCGGATGGCGGGAAAACTTCGCGGATGGCGGGAAGAAGGTAGAAGATGGCGCCGGATGGCGGGAAACCTTCACCACTGGTAAGTTTGAACAGTCTTTGCTTTTCAGGCACGCAGTACCCGGTGGTTGCGGGCACGAAATCCTGCCGGCTACGCCAAAGTTGACGCGCCCCTGGGCCTGTGTCGCGCTGCGGTGCGCACGCAGGAGCTTACCCGGAGCCGGATCCGTGGAGGGTTGTAATCTCGTGGCGGTGACCCGGTCCGTGCCCAGGGAGTCAAACTAGACGGCAGTCTATTAGTAGTAAATAGTTGATGACTACGCCACCCGTTGAGTGCAGCCAGGAAGCTGCTGCTGCAGGGCAGACCGCTGAGGCCGGTGGTAGGATTGTGCAGCGTGATAGTATAACCCCCAACGGGAGGGGTATGGCCTCAGGGCAGCCGACGTGGATGATGGGGGTAGCAGGAACCACTCAGAGACGGTACGGTGTAGTTCAGGGTCTTTACTGGTAACAACGACAGACCCTCCCGGAGTACTTGCTAGCAAACGGGGCCTGGTCAGTCTTTGAGCAGATGGGATCTCCCCTGGCCAGGCGTAGTTGTAGGCCTCCCAAACTGACTGTACTCTTCTGGCTACCTTGCTAGAAGCTGATGTAAGTAGCCCACGTCCCTGAGTGTACCGTGTGGTGCTCACCCGTATGGCCGGTGACTCGGGGCCTTCTAATGGCTTCCGCTCCACGATGGCGGTGCTGGTCCCACGCGTGTGACCGTGCCTTCAGGCTTCTGGGCCAGAGGACCTGAAATCCCCTGCCCGACGGATTCTGCTGCTGGGTAGGATTTAGTCCCCACAGCCTCGGACTCCGGGTCCGGTAAAGAATCTTCTTAGTCAGGGCGAGCTCTGTAGCTGCCAGCCCCTGACTCCTTGTAACTCTGCTGTTTCCTATGCTGCTTCTCTTCTCCACTCTCCTTGTCTCACTCACCCTGCCTCAGCCCCGGGTTTATACAGGGGAAGTTCTTCCCCTCCCAAGACTGGGCAGGAGGTGTGGCATGCACAGGATCCCTGACCAAAGGACCTCCCACCTGCTCTCAGACATAATATCTCTATCACTGTGGCAACCAGACCCCTGGGGTGTCACACTTGTATTTTTTTTAATACAAACTTTTTTGTCTTTACAGCTCCTTTAAAGGGAATCTGTCATCAGGTTTTTGCCACCTAATCTGAGAGCAGCATAATGTAGGGTTAGAGGCACTGATTCCAGTAATGTGTCACTTACTGGGCTGCTTAGTGTTGTTTTGATAAAATCATTGATTTGTCAGAAGGTAATTATTACTAGATGACTAGTAAGTTCTGTAGGACCCCACCCCCATCACTGATCAGTAGATTTCTGTGTACACTGAGCATGGGCAAAAAGCTGCCAATCAGTGGTGTGGGCGGGGCTATACAGAGCGCAGCATTCAGAGAGCTGCTAGATCTGCAGCAGATAAAACGGTGATTTTCTCAAAATGACAACAAGCAGCTGAAAAAGTGACACATCGCTGGAATCAGGGTATCTGCCCAAATATTGTGCTGCTCTCAGATGAGGCAGCACAATTAATATTATGCCAAATTAATTTCCCGTGAACTATCACATGATCTATCACAGGGGATCATGTGACATGCATGTGATAAATCAGGTGTGGGGGGGGGGCGCGCCTTCTAAACTGCCCGGGGCCCTTACTACTCTTAATCCACCCCTGCCCCCACTGATTCCATATTAATGACCTATCCAATGGGTAAGTGATCAATATCAAGGTAGTGGGCAACCCCTTAAAGAAAGCAGACCATATTAGGTACTTCTAGAATATCTTTGTCCCATGCTGTTGATAGACCCCACCGCGTGTAATCGGTACCCTACAATGACTTGTCATCCATAGTCATGTCTTGTAGCACTGGAGCCATTAAATGATGTTGCTTGGCGGCTCATGACGTCACTATAGATGATGTGTATTAATGCAAGTTGTTTAATTGCTACTAATAAGAAATCACTTTAAATCAATATGGAGGCTTATAGGGTCCTCTCAGCTTCCTTTTACATATGGAAGTAGTCGTAGAACAGTATCGTCGATTGTCCCTCCCCAGAAAAATTATCCTTTTTTTTTTTGCAGAGCTCCGATGTGCCAGTCAAAAGGAAATGGAGTGTCTGCAGATTGGTGTGGGAGTGCAGAGGGGCGTGTCCGTGCACTTGAAAGGAGCTGTCTAAGTGCAGTGATACGCCCCAGTGCACTTCCAGACGGATTTGCATATGTTTTCCACACTAGATTTGTCATGATGGACTCATCAGATCTCTTATAACACCATTACGATCATATGTCAAGGTGCTGACGTCCCTTTATGCCTTACGCTACGTGCCACCTAAATGGATTTTCCATTGAGATGAGATGAGGCTGTTGGGTATTTTCCCCGGACCTGTCACGTTTCTGTAGGCTGCAGTCATGTATCCCGCGTCTTGCTCTAATACTTTGTTTTTATTGCAGTTTACTTCCGCCACAATTTCCTCAAGACAAACCTCTCATCACAGTCTTTCCACCGATAAGACATCACCTGGTGGACAAGCAAGGCCCCAATGTCACCTGTCCTTTACTACATAATGTAAGGAGACTTGGGAGATTTTGAGCGCTGGACTTAGGAATGTTGTAATTTAACCTTTCAATGACTGAGGTGTTTTTGTTTTTATAAAGTGGATCTGTGTGGTCTCCTGACACGTCTGTTTTAGTAATCTTATAAACCCTATAAAATCACAAATGTGCAGAATTTGTGTTTCAGACCACTGTGCAGTGCCTTTGAAGGCTATGTTCACACATCGCGTTTTTTTCAGCGTTTTTTTAATGCAAATTTTCAGCTGTGTTTTACAGTACAAGCAAAGTCTATGAGATTTCAGAAATCTCATGCTCACACCCTGGTTTTTGTATGATCAGTATTTTGTGATTTGCATTGTTTTTTGCTGAATAGAGCACGTCACTTCTTTCAGTGTATTTCACCCATTGAAAGTAATGTGTAGTGAAAAAACGCCTAGTGTGAACATAGCCTTACATCTAATTGACAATGGGGTGTTACCTTACTCCTTGTCCATGTCTAATCAGTTTGGACAGTAGGCATAATCACTACGACCAGGGGCCTGGCAGTGGCCAGTTGTCAATGTATCCACACATTTCCAGAAGATTGGCACAACGCAGAGGACCTGGGAAGAAGAGATGCCACGGTATTGTTACTTCATAGGGAATACACCTCTTTATTTTGGTAGATGAGGTCTTTGTCAAACACATCTTCAGCAGAGGAGAACGAAATGAAAGGATTAATGTATGTGTTAATGACCCAGTTCTGCGTGTGCTCTACGTAAAATGTGGCTGCAGATGGCTGTGCTGCATCGACACGTGAGGTTTGGGAGCCACCTTACATCTAATGGGTGGGGGTCTTACATTGAGGTCCCCACTTCAGACATTTCTGATATTTCCAGTGAATTTTCCAAGGAAGTTTCAGATAAAAATACCATAAGAAAATGTGGTCAACCTTGTTTTAGTTTTTTTTTTTAATATATAAGATTTTTAGTTATAGTCTTTGTTATGTTCACATAGAAGACCGGTGGGTTTTTTCTTTTTTAGGAACAAAGTATATACAGTGGGGAAAATAAGTATTGGATACACTGACGATTTTGCAAGTTTTCCCACCTACAAAGAATGGAGAGGGCTGTAATTTTTATCGTAGGTACACTTCACCTGTGAGAGACAGAATCTAAAAATAAAAAACAGAAAATAACATTTTATAATTTTTACATACTTATTTCATGCAATTATGCAAATTAATTATTTGATACAATAGAAAAACAGATCTTAATATTTGGTACGGAAACCTTTGTTTGCAATTACAGAGGTCAGACGTTTCCTGTAGTTCTTGACCAAGTTTGCAGACACTGCAGCAGGAATTTTGGACCACTCCTCCATACAGATCTTCTCCAGATCTTTCAAGTTTCGGGACTGTTGCTGGGTGCAGTTGTCCTGTCCCCTTTGCAGAAAAGCACCCCCAAAGTATAAGGTTTCCCCAGCATGCTTCTCAGTTGGGACGGTGTTCTTGGGGTTGTACTCATCCTTCTTCTTTCTCCAAACACGTCAAGTGGAGTTGATACCAAAAAGTCCTATTTTGGTCTCATCTGACCACATGACCCTCTCCCATGCCTCCTCTGGATCACTCAGATGGTCAATGGCGAACTTCAAACGGGCCTGGACATGTGCTGGCGTGAGCAGGGGACCTTGCGTGCCCTGCAGGAGTTTAATCCATGACGGCATAGTGTGTTACTAATGGTAATGTTTGAGACTGTAGTCTCGGCTCTCTTCAGGTCATTGACCAGGTCCTCCTGTGTAGTTCTGGGCTGATTCCTGACCTTTCTCAGAATCATCCTTATCCCACGGGTCGAGATCTTGCATGGAGCCCCAGACCGAGGAAGATTGACAGTCATCTTGTGTTTCTTCCGTTTTCTAATAATTGTGCCAACAGTTGTTGCTTTCTCACCAAGCTGCTTGCATATTGTCCTGTAGCCAATCCCAGCCTGGAGCAGGTCTACAATTTTGTCCCTGGTGTCCTTAGATAGCTCTTTGGTCTTAACCATGGTGGATAGGTTGGAGTGTGATTGATTGAGTGTGTGGACAGGTGTCTTTTATACAGGTAACGAGTTCAAACAGGTACAATAAATACAGGTGAGGAGTGCAGAGTAGGAGGGCTTCTGAAAGAAAAACTAACAGGTCTGTGAGAGCGAGATTTCTTGCTGGTTGGTAGGTGATCAAATACTTATTTCATGCAATGAAATGCGATTTAATTATTTAAAAATCATACAATGTGATTTTTTTTTTGGATTTTATTTTTAGATTCTGTCTCTCACAGTTGAAGTGTACCTATGATAAAAATGACAGACCTCTCCATTCTTTGTAGGTGGGAAAGCTTGCAAAATCGGCAGTGTATCAAATACTTATTTTCCCTACTGCGGGCGTGTATGTATATATATATGTGTGTGTGTGTGTGTGTGTGTGTGTGTGTGTGTGTGTGTGTGTATGTACAGTACAGACCAAAAGTTTGGACACACCTCATTTAAAGATTTTTTATGTATTTTCATGACTATGAAAATTGTACATTCACACTGAAGGCATCAAAACTATGAATTAACACATGTGGAAATATATACTTAACAAAAAAGTGTGAAACAACTGAAAATATGTCTTATATTCTAGGTTCTTCAAAGTAGCCACCTTTTGCTTTGATGACTGCTTTGCACACTCTTGGCATTCTCTTGATGCGCTTCAAGTGGTAGTCACCGGAAATGGTCTTCCAACAATCTTGAAGGAGTTCCCGGAGATGCTTAGCACTTGTAGGCCCTTTTGCCTTCACTCGGCGGTCCAGCTCACCCCAAACCATCTCGATTGGGTTCAGGTCTGGTGACTGTGGAGGCCAGGTCATCTGGCGTAGCACCCCATCACTCGCCTTCTTGGTCAAATAGCCCTTACACAGCCTGGAGGTGTGTTTGGGGTCATTGTCCTTTTGAAAAATAATTGATGGTCCAACTAAACGCAAACCGGATGGAATAGCATGCCGCTGCCAGATGCTGTGGTAGCCATGCTGGTTCAGTATGCCTTCAATTTTGAATAAATCTCCAACAGTGTCACCAGCAAAGCACCCCCACACCATCACTCCTCCTCCTCCATGCTTCACTGTGTGAACCAGGCATGTAGAGTCCATCCGTTCACCTTTTATGCATCGCACAAAGACACGGTGGTTGGAACCAAAGATCTCAAATTTGGACTCATCAGACCAAAGCACAGATTTCCACTGGTCTAATGTCCATTCCTTGTGTTCTTTAGCCCAAACAAGTCTCTTCTGCTTGTTGCCTGTCCTTAGCAGTGGTTTCCTAGCAGCTATTTTACCATGAAGGCCTGCTGCACAAAGTCTCCTCTTAACAGTTGTTGAAGAGATGTTTCTGCTGCTAGAACTCTGTGTGGCATTGACCTGGTCTCTAATCTGAGCTGCTGTTAACCTGCGATTTCTGAGGCTGGTGACTCGGATAAACTTATCCTCAGAAGCAGAGGTGACTCTTGGTCTTCCTTTCCTGGGGCAGTCCTCATGTGAGACAGTTTCTTTGTAGCGCTTGATGGTTTTTGCAACTGCACTTGGGGACGCTTTCAAAGTTTTCACAATTTTTCGGACTGACTGACCTTCATTTCTTAAAGTAATGATGGCCACTCGTTTTTCTTTACTTAGAATTTGTATGATGGCAAGAAAAAAGCATCTAACAGTCTATTCAGTAGGACTATCAGCTGTGTATCCACCAGACTTCTGCACAACACAAGTGATGGTCCCAACCCCATTTATAAGGCAAGAAATCCCACTTATTAAACCTGACTGGGCACACCTGTGAAGTGAAAACCATTTCCGGTGACTACCTCTTGAAGCTCATCAAGAGAATGCCAAGAGTGTGCAAAGCAGCCATCAAAGCAAAAGGTGGCTACTTTGAAGAACCTAGAATATAAGACATATTTTCAGTTGTTTCACACGTTTTTGTTAAGTATATAATTCCACATGTGTTAATTCATAGTTTTGATGCCTTCAGTGTGAATGTACAATTTTCTTAGTCATGAAAATACAGATAAATCTTTAAATGAGAAGGTGTGTCCACCTTTTGGTCTGTACTGTATATATACACTGCTCAAAAAAATAAAGGGAACACTTAAACAACAGAATATAACTCCAAGTGCATCAAACTGTCCACTTAGGAAATGACACTGATTGACAATCAATTTCACATGCTGTTGTGCAAATGGAATAGACAATAGATGGAAATTATTGGCAATTATCAAGACACCCTCAAAGGATTGATTCTGCAGGTGGGGACCACAGACCACATCTCAGTACCAATGCTTTCTGGCAGATGTTTTGGTCACTTTTGAATGTTGGTTATGCTTTCACACTCGTGGTAGCATGAGACGGACTCTACAACCCACAGAAGTTGCTCAGGTAGTGCAGCTCATCCAGGATGGCACATCAGTGCGAGCTGTGGCAAGAAGGTTTGCTGTGTCTGTCAGCGTAGTGTCCAGAGGCTGGAGGTGCTACCAGGAGACAGGCCAGTACACCAGGAGACAAGGAGGGGGCCGTAGGAGGGCAACAACCCAGCAGCAGTACCGCTACCTCCGCCTTTGTGCAAGGAGTAACAGGGGGAGCACTGACAGAGCCCTGCAAAATGACCTCCAGCAGGCCACAAATGTTCATGTGTCTGCACAAACGGTTAGAAACCGACTCCATGAGGGTGGTATGAAGGCCCGACGTCCACAGATGGGGGTTGTGATCACATCCCAACATTGTGCAGGACGCTTGGCATTTGCCACAGAACACCAGGATTGGCAAAGTCGCCACTGGCGCCCTGTGCTCTTCACAGATGAAAGCAGGTTCACACTGAGCACATGTGACAGACATGACAGAGTCTGGAGACGCCGCGGAGAGCGATCTGCTGCCTGCAACATCCTTCAGCATGACCGGTTTGGCAGTGGGTCAGTAATGGTGTGGAGTGGCATTTCTTTGGAGGGCCGCACAGCCCTCCATGTGCTCGCCAGACGTAGCCTGACTGCCATTAGGTACCGAGATGAGATCCTCAGACCCCTTGTGAGACCATATGCTGGTGCGGTTGGCCCTGGGTTCCTCCTAATGCAGGACAATGCCAGACCTCATGTGGCTGGAGTGTGTCAGCAGTTCCTGCAAGATGAAGGCATTGAAGCTATGGACTGTCCCACCCGTTCCCCAGACCTGAATCCGATTGAGCACATCTGGGACATCATGTCTCGCTCCATCCACCAACGTCACGTTGCACCATAGACTTTCCAGAAGTTGGCGGATGATTTAGTCCAGGTCTGGGAGGAGATCCCACAGGAGACCACCTCATCAGGAGCATGCCCAGGCGTTGTAGGGAGGTCATACAGGCACGTGGAGGCCGCACACAATACTGAACCTCATTTTGACTTGTTTTAAGGACATTACATCAAAGTTGGATCAGCCTGTAGTGTGTTTTTCCACTTTAATTTTGGGGGTGGCTCCAAATCCAGGCCTCCATTAGTTAATAAATTTGATTTCCATTGATGATTTTTATGTGATTTTCTTGTCAGCACATTCAGCTTTGTACAGAACAAAGTATTCAATGAGAATATTTCATTCATTCAGATCTAGGATGTGTTATTTGAGTGTTCCCTTTATTTTTTTGAGCAGTGTATGTATATGTGTGTGTATATATATAATTTTTTTTAATTTTTTTCAATACATATTTCACTTTGGAGCTGACATAAGTCATGGACATGGGCTCTGTATCATGATATGTCTCCAATTTAGCAAATCTAGATCATGAAAGTAACTCTGTGACCTGCCATGTTGTCACCCTGAGTAATATGCTATAGGTATCATTACTGAGTCATATAGTGATGAAGTGATTGACAGTTGCTCCTGCTTTCTATCGAGCGTCTCTCCTGCTCTCTCTCTCTCGAGCGTCTCTCCTGCTCTCTCTCTCGAGCGTCTCTCCTGCTCTCTCTCTCGAGCGTCTCTCCTGCTCTCTCTCTCGAGCGTCTCTCCTGCTCTCTCTCTCTCGAGCGTCTCTCCTGCTCTCTCTCGAGCGTCTCTCCTGCTCTCTCTCTCGAGCGTCTCTCCTGCTCTCTCTCTCAAGCGTCTCTCCTGCTCTCTCTCGAGCGTCTCTCCTGCTCTCTCTCTCGAGCTTCTCTCCTGCTCTCTCTCTCGAGCTTCTCTCCTGCTCTTTCTCTCGAGCGTCTCTCTCTCTCTTGCATCTCTCCTGCTCTCTCTCTCTCGAGCGTCTCTCCTGCTCTCTCTTTCGAGCGTCTCTCCTGCTCTCTCTCGAGCGTCTCTCCTGCTCTCTCTCGAGCGTCTCTCCTGCTCTCTCTCTCGAGCTTCTCTCCTGCTCTCTCTCGAGCGTCTCTCCTGCTCTCTCTCGAGCGTCTCTCCTGCTCTCTCTCGAGCTTCTCTCCTGCTCTCTCTCTCGAGCTTCTCTCCTGCTCAATCTCTCGAGCGTCTCTCTCTCTCTCGAGCGTCTCTCCTGCTCTCTCTCTCTTGAGCGTCTCTCCTGCTCTCTCTCTCTCGAGCGTCTCTCTCTCTCTAGCATCTCTCCTGCTCTCTCTCTCTCTCGAGCATCTCTCCTGCTCTCTCTCTCTCGAGCGTCTCTCCTGCTCTCTCTCTCGAGCGTCTCTCCTGCTCTCTCTCTCTCTCGAGCGTCTCTCCTGCTCTCTCTCTCGAGCGTCTCTCCTGCTCTCTCTCTCTCTCGAGCGTCTCTCCTGCTCTCTCTCTCGAGCGTCTCTCCTGCTCTCTCTCTCGAGCGTCTCTCCTGCTCTCTCTCTCGAACGTTTCTCCTGCTCTCTCTCTCGAGCGTCTCTCCTGCTCTCTCTCTCTCGAGCGTCTCTCCTGCTCTCTCTCTCTCGAGCGTCTCTCCTGCTCTCTCTCTCGAGCGTCTCTCCTGCTCTCTCTCTCTCAAGCGTCTCTCCTGCTCTCTCTCTCTCGAGCGTCTCTCCTGCTCTCTCTCTCGAGCGTCTCTCCTGCTCTCTCTCGAGCGTCTCTCCTGCTCTCTCTCTCGAGCGTCTCTCCTGCTCTCTCTCTCTCGAGCGTCTTTCTAGCGTCTCTCCTGCTCTCTCTCTCGAGCGTCTCTCCTGCTCTCTCTCGAGCGTCTCTCCTGCTCTCTCTCTCTCGAGCGTCTCTCCTGCTCTCTCTCTCTCGAGCGTCTCTCCTGCTCTCTCTCTCTAGCGTCTCTCCTGCTCTCTCTCGAGCGTCTCTCCTGCTCTCTCTCTCGAGCGTCTCTCCTGCTCTCTCTCTCGAGCGTCTCTCCTGATCTTGAGCGTCTCTCCTGCTCTCTCTCTCTCTCTCTCAAGCGTCTCTCCTGCTCTCTCTCTCTCGAGCATCTTTCTAGCGTCTCTCCTGCTCTCTCTCTCGAGCGTCTCTCCTGCTCTCTCTCTTGAGCGTCTCTCCTGCTCTCTCTCTCTCTCGAGCGTCTCTCCTGATCTCGAGCATCTCTCCTGCTCTCTCTCTCTCTCGAGCGTCTTTCTAGCGTCTCTCCTGCTCTCTCTCTCTCGAGCGTCTTTCTAACGTCTCTCCTGCTCTCTCCAGCCCTTGTCTGCTTGATCGCTGATACTGCCATACTTTGTGGTCTGTATACACTGTGTTCCAAATTATTATGCAAATATTATTTTCTCAGATTTTCCCAAATTACCTATATGAATTGCAGTCATTGTAATTTTCCAGTCAAATAACTATTAGAGTACAATTGAAAGGTTTTTGTACAAACTGCCTATGATAACAGTATATTTAAAAAAATAAAACACTCAAACTGCACTCAAAATGCATGTTCCAAATTATTATGCACAGCTGAGTTTTCAACCTTTTAATTTTAATAAAGAACAAAAAAATGGTCTTTTTTGAAATTATAAGCATTAGCAGGTTATTACACACTGAAATCAAACAGTTTTCAACTCAAAACTTTATTCTAGGTGATGTTACATTTGCACATAGGACCGCTTGTTCGAAAGGAGCTTCTGAACTCTCTCGTCCATTGAATTTGTCAGGTTTTGGATGGTTTCTGCTTCAGTTGTTTTGCATGAGGACAGAATACCCTCCCAGAGCTGTTGCTTAGATGTGAACTGCCTCCCGCCATCATAGACACTCCTTTTGATGATGCTCCAGAGGTTCTCAATGGGGTTGAGGTCAGGGGAGCATGGGGGCCACACCATAAGTTTGTCCCCTTTTATGCCCATAGCAGCCAGAGATGCAGATGTGTTATGTGCAGCATGAGACGGGGCATTATCATGCATGAAAATGATCTTGCTGCGGAATGCACAGTTCTTCTTCTTGAACCATGGAAGCAAGTGCTGTTTGAGAAACTCAACATACATTATGGAGTTCATCTTTACCCCTTCAGGGATCCTAAAAGGGCCGACAATCTCTCTCCCCATGATTCCAGCCCAAAACATTACTCCACCTCCTCCTTGTTGGCGCTGTAGCCGTGTTTGCATGGGGTGTCCATCAACCAGCCATCCTCCACTCCATCCATCTGGACCATCAAGATCATTTCATGCATGATAATGCACCGTCTCATGATGCACATAACACATCTGCATCTCTGGCTGCTATGGGCATAAAAGGGGACAAACTTATGGTGTGGCCCCCATGCTCCCCTGACCTCAACCCCATTCAGAACCTCTGGAGCATCATCAAAAGGAGTGTCTATGATGGCAGGAGGCAGTTCACATCTAAGCAACAGCTCTGGGAGGGTATTCTGTCCTCATGCACAACAATTAAAGCAGAAACCATCCAAAACCTGACAAATTCAATGGACGAGAGAGTTCAGAAGCTCCTTTCGAACAAGGGGTCCTATGTGCAAATGTAACATCACCTAGAATAAAGTTTTGAGTTGAAAACTGTTTGATTTCAGTTTGTAATAACCTGCTAATGCTTAGAATTTCAAAAATGACCATTTTTTTGTTCTTTATTAAAATGAAAAGGTTGAAAACTCTGCTGTGCATAATAATTTGGAACATGCATTTTGAGTGCAGTTTGAGTTTTTTATTTTTTAAAAAATATACTGT
The DNA here is from genome assembly GCF_046119375.1 of Phyllobates terribilis. Classification (NCBI taxonomy): domain Eukaryota; kingdom Metazoa; phylum Chordata; class Amphibia; order Anura; family Dendrobatidae; genus Phyllobates; species Phyllobates terribilis. The sequence continues at coordinate 346,737 of NW_027363743.1, forward strand.
TATCATAGGCAGTTTGTACAAAAACCGTTCAATTGTACTCTAATAGTTATTGACTGGAAAATTACAATGACTGCAATTCATATAGGTAATTTGGGAAAATCTGAGAAAATATTATTTGCATAATAATTTGGAACACAGTGTATATGTACAATTTTAATATGATCAATAGAAATATGTAAATATATTATATATATACACACACTGCTCAAAAAATAAAGGGAACACTTAAACATCACAACTCCAAGTCAATAACACTTCTGTGAAATCTACCTCTCCAGTTATGAAGCAACACGGATTGTGAATCAATTTCTCCTGCTGTTGTGCAAATGGAGCAGACAACTGGTAGAAATGATAGGCAATTAGCCAGATACCCCCTATAAAGGAGTGGTTCTGCAGGTGGTGACCACAGACCATTTCTCTGTTCTCATTCTTTTTGGCTGATGTTTTGGTCACTTTTTCATTTTGCCATTGCTCTCACCCCTAGAGGTACATTAGCATTAGGCAGTGTCTACAGTACAACCCACAGAAGTTGCTCAGGTAGTGCCGTTCATCCAGGATGGCACATCAGTGCGAGCTGTGGCAAGAAGTGTAGCTGTGTCTGTCAGCACAGTGTCCAGAGCATGGAGCAGATACCAGGAGATGTGCAGGGAGCCATAGGAGGGCAACAACCCAGCAACAGGACCGTTACCTCCTCCTTTGTGCAAGGAGGAACAGGAGGAGCACTGCCAGAGCCCTGCAAAATGACCTCCAGCTGGCCACAAATGTGCATGTGTCTGCACAAACGGTTAGAAACCGACTCCATGAGGGTGGTATGAGGGCCCGATGTCCACAGATGGGGGTTGTGCTCACAGCCCAACACCGAGCAGGACGCTTGACATTTGCCACAGAACACCAGGATTGGCAAAGTCGCCACTGGTGCCCTCTGCTCTTCACAGATGAAAGCTCAGTATTGTGTGTGGCCTCCACGTGCCTGTATGACCTCCCTACAACGCCTGGGCATGCTCCTGATGAGGTTGCGGATGGTCTCCTGTGGGATCTCCTCCCAGACCTAGACTAAAGCATCAGCCAACTCCTGAACAGTCAGTGGTGCAACGCGACGTTGGTGGATGTGACTCGCCCCCTGGGCCGTGGGGTACTCGGATCCGGGCAGTAGGGGAACGATGGGAGTAGTAGTGGCAACCCGGTTTCGTGGCTCAGGGTGGTCAGGCCAGTGGTAGTCCGTTATGTGCTGATGTTTATGTCCGACTACGCCACCCGTGGATTTGCGGTTATTAGGAACCGCCGCTGCATGCCGACCGCTGGGGCTGATGAGGTGTGCAGCTAGGGTAGTGTGACTCCCCACGGGAAGAGTGCGGCCCCAGGGCAGTATAGTGGATGGTGGGAGTGATGGTGGTGAGAGTCCCAGTGCTGATAGTGCTGTAGAAGCAAGGAGCACACAGACAACAGGTTGCAGTCCAGGGTCTTTACTAGAACAGGTAAATTGACCCATAAACAGTCCCGGCTAGGAGGGGGACCTGGATGTCTGAGAGCAACGGGGAAATTGGCCCTGGTCAGGGTGAGGGTGTAGGCCTACCGTGCTTTCTGCGCTCCTTCTGGCTATCTCCTCCTGATAGGGTAACAGCCCACGTTTCCAAGCTTTCCATGTATTCTCGCCTGTATGGCCTGCGACGTGGGTTCCTTTCTGCTCCCAGCCTTGTACGGCTTTACTGGTACCTTCTGTTGTGGCAGGGCCTCCAGGCTTCTTAGGCCAAGGAATATACAGTCCCCGGCGGACTGGTTCTCTGCTGGGGGATGTGGAATCCTCTCAGCCTCAGACACCAAAGTCTGGTAAATTAAGTCCTCTTTCTGCCAAGACAGGCTCTCTTCGCCTCTTGTCTCTGGCTTGTGGCTCTCCTCCTGCCACACTTCCTCTTAGGTGCAGTGCAACTGTCTGTCCCTGTTCTGCTCTGGGACAAGTCTCAATGCTGAGACAGGTCATCCAGTTCTCTCTAACCCTGCCCCCAGCACCAGCTTTTATAGGGGCAGCCTGCTCCCCCTACTGGCCTGAGACAGGAGGCATTGCATGCTAATGTTCCCCTGACTAGAGAACCTCCCCGTTGCTCTCAGACACAGCTTTAATACATTTTGTGGCATCCAGGCCAGGGTGACACATTCCCCCCTAGTGAAATTTAGTACTCCGGGACTAAACAATAAACAAAGACAATAAAACATTAATAGACATTAATAGACAGACGACGCACAAATTGAGTTCTTAAGGTCACAGTGTGGCCTGTGACCGGGTGTCCATATCACCAATACAACAGGGAGCCTTAACCAGGTGGGGGTCTGTCCTACCCCAAGTCCTTCACAGTCTTAGTTCATTCCTTGGTTAGGCTCCGAACGCAGTCCATACCAGGTCCCGGTTATAAAAAGTCCATAACCTGTGAGTCCTTACAGTAACTGCAAGAAACTGAAACACGGAATTACCAAACATGCATGTAACTTTGCAAACAATTCAACATTTGGCAACAAGGTTATTTACAATTTTAGTGCGCTCTATATTCTCCAGCGAGCGGGTATCAGCCCCTTTGTGCTCCTGGTTGACCTACGTAGCCCACTGTCTGGTGGTGGACCAACCTGGCTTTCCCCACTAGCGTTAGGGGTACAGCTACCAGCTGGGTGTACAGGTAGGGAAGGCAGCTGTCTGTGGGTCCTTTGGCTTACCGCAGGCATGGCAGGCTCACTGTCAGCAGAGGGTTGACTCTCCTGGGCTGCTGGAACAGGCTCTTCTGCCTCTGGAACCGCTTGCTCCTCTTCACCTTCCGGCTCTGGTGTTGGTTGTTGCTGTGCCGGTTGCAGGAAATGCAGGACGGGTACCACTATGGCATCATTTATGCGAGTCCAGGACTGAGGGAACTCTCCGAGAACGGTGCTGATCATTTCTTCCTTGTCCTCTGCGGGTTCAAGGTCACTCTGATCTTCTTCTACACTACGGAGTTGCTCGGGGCATCTTTTGAGATGGTCTCTGGAGACGGTACTAGTGGTTTCTCCTCCGTCCTTGGTGATCACGCACACCTTCGGGTTGTCGTGATCAGACTGCAGTACGGTGTAGGGTTCCCTTTCCCACTGGTCGTCCAACTTGTGAAGCCTTCTTTTTCGCTTTAGGACTTGCTCACCAGGTTCTAGGGGACCAGCAGGGGCGTGTTGGTTGAAGAGTTTTTCTTGCCTCTCTCTCACCTGGGCCAGGCTCTTCTCCACAGTCTACTGCACCTTCTTGTACTGCAGTTGCCTTTCCGTATCCCAGTCCGCATCCGGGGAGGTGTCCTCAGGCGTTAGGACTCCCATCTCCAGGTCTATAGGCAGCTTACCCGGTCTGGGTCGCATCAGGTAAGCCGGGGTGCAGTTGGTAGCATTCACCGGGATATGATTGTATAAGTCTATCAGGTCCGGCAGTTTTTCTGGCCACAGGCTGCGCTCCTCCAGGGGCAACGTCTTCAGGAGATCAATGACTATATTGTTCATCTTCTCACACATCCCGTTGGTTTGTGGGTGGTAAGGCGTTGTCCGAATTTTCTTACAGCCATAGAGGTTGCCGAACTCCTGGAAGATTTCAGCCTCGAACGCTGGACCCTGGTCTGTCAGGACCTGTTCCGGATACCCGTGTGGACGGCAAAAAATATTGCTGGAAGGCTCTGGCCGCTGTTTGGGCTGTCAAGTCTTTTACTGGGACCACCACTAGAAAACGGGAATAGTGGTCCACGATTGTCAGGGCATAGATGTATCCTGACCGGCTGGGAGCCAATTTGACATGGTCCAGAGCTACCAGCTCAAGAGGCTGCGTGGTGACGATGGGCCTCAAGGGTGTCTTCTGGCTGGTGCGGTCCTTCCTCCTTAGGTGACAAGGGCCACAGTCTCTGCACCATTTTTCTACAGCTCCTCTCATGCCGACCCAAAAGAACCTTCCTCTTAGTAGGAACTCCAGTTTCTTCCAACCGAACCGATGTGTCCCGCTCTGTCATGGTAAGCCCCCAGGACCATAGCTGCATCCCGCCTTGGGACCACGACTTGCCAGGTCAGCTCGTGCGTCCGGTGGTTGACAATCCTTCTGCACAACTTGCCTTCGTAGAGGAACAGCTTGCTCTTCTCTTTCCATAGCTGCTTGGCTTCCTCTGGAGCATCCGGATCTATGCGGGCATCTTCCTGGGTCAGCAGATCTTTCACCAGGCGGATGGCAGGGTCACTATCTTGGGTCTCGGCCCAGCTGTGTTGAGGTAGGGGATTTATCATCACGGTTGTTAGATCCTCCTCCTTCACGCGGTGGGAGTATTGAGCAGCTCCATACCGGTGAAACGCGGGGAGTTCTACCTCCTCCAGCTCTTCTGGGTCTTCGTCACCTTCAGATAAGTGAGGCATCCTCGATAGGGCGTCAGCGTTGGCATTGGTTTTGCCGGCCCGGTACTTGATCAGTCATAGTTGGAGAGACGGGCCATCCACCGCTGTTCTAGGGCACCCAGTCTTGCATTGTCCAGGTGTGTCAACGGGTTGTTGTCCGTGTACACGGTGAACTTTGCGGAGGCCAGGTAATGCTTGAAGCGTTCCGTCACGGCCCACACCACCGCCAAGAATTCTAGCTTGAAGGAGCTGTAATTCTCCGGGTTCCTCTTGGTGGGTCTCAGCTTCCGGCTGGCGTACGCGATCACCCTTTCTCTGCCCTGTTGGTTTTGGAACAGTACGGCTCCCAGTCCCACATTACTGGCATCTGTGTGGAGAATGAAAGGCTGGCCATAATCAGGGCAGGCCAGGATCTCGTCCCCTGTGAGGGCCATCTTTAGCTGGCGGAAGGACTCCTCTTCCGGTTTATCCCACTTGAAGGGCGGCTTTTGGCTCCTGGACTTAGACTGTCCGATCAGGAGGTCCTGCATAGGAGCTGCCATCTTAGTGAACCCGGGGATGAACCTTCGGTAGTAGCCTACCAACCCGAGAAACTGTCTCACCTCTTTGATGTTCGAGGGGCTTGGCCAGCTCTTGATTGCCGTGACCTTGTCAGGGTCGGGGGCCACTCCTTCCGCGCTTACCACGTGCCCTAGGTACTGGTCCTTTGGTTTCAGCAGGTGACACTTCGATGGTTTCACCTTCAGGCCATAGCCTGCCAGGGCTTCGAACACCTCGGCCAGGTGCTTTAGGTGGTCCTCGTAGGTCTTCGAATAGACGATCACGTCGTCCAGGTAAAGGAGGACCGTCTTGAAGTTTCGGTGCCCTAGACATCATTCCATCAGCCTCTGGAAGGTCCCTGGTGCGTTGCAGAGCCCGAAGGGCATACAGTTGAACTCACTCAGTCCCATCGGGGTGGTGAAGGCAGTCTTCTCCTTGTCAGCCTCTGCCACAGGAACCTGCCAGTACCCGCTAGTAAGGTCCAAAGTAGAAAAGAAGTTAGCAGATTTTAGTGCGGCTAAAGACTCCTCTATTCTAGGCAGCGGATATGCGTCTTTGTGGGTGATACGGTTGATTTGTCTATAGTCCACGCACATTCTCATGGTGCCGTCTTTCTTTTTGACCAGAACCAAGGGGGCTGCCCAGGGGCTACAGCTGTCTCTAATAACCCCAGCTTCTTTCATCTCTCTTAGCATGCCCTTTGCGTTCTGATAATGTGCAGGGGGTACAGGTCTGTGCCTCTCTTTTATTGGTGGGTGGCTCCCTGTGGGGATGTGGTGTTCTATCCCTTTTACTCTGCCGAAGTCTAGCGGGTGCTTACTAAAGACTCTCTCGTACTCCTGTACCACCCGGTAGACTCCTTGTTTTTGGTGCAGGGGAGTGGAGTCAGCACCCACATGGAGTTTCTGGCACCAGTCCTCCTTTTGTTTCTGGGAGCCATTACCCTCCGCCTGAGGAGATGGAGGCAAGGGTTCCACGGCCCTGATAGCTTTGTGTTCGACAACAAACAGTTTGGCGAGTGTAGCGTACCTGGGTAAGTGTACTTCCCTCTCCCCAATGTTGAGGATGCGGACGGGCACCCTCCCATGACGGACATCAACCACCCCCCGGGCTGTCAAAATGGTGGGCCTGCTGTCTGAGTACACGGGTTCTACCATGGCTTGGTAGTCTCTACCTCTCAACCCGATTGCAGTCCGACACCAGATCATCATTTCACTTTTGGGAGGCATGGAAATGGGGAATGGGTCACTCAGTCTTACGCTACCGATCTCACCACCAGACAGTTCTACCTGCTGCCGTCTCATCAGGGCTTTTATCTCCTTGTTGAGGACTCGCTGTTGGCTGGAACTAGCATTCACCGCCACCTGTTGTAGAATTACAATTACCTCTGAAAGACAATTTTCAATTACGTTAGTACCCACAGTTATTTTAGGGTGACTTTCACGACGGTCAATGTCCACAATAATCACCCCCTGTGCCGGCAGTTCAACTTTACCAATTTTAATGGTCATCTCCTTGAACCTCATCTGCGGCACGGGTAAGCCATTACTGGCGATGATGCTCAAGTTATTGTCTGGATACCGTGTGATATCAGCATCAGTCCAATACTGCTTAAAAAGTACATAAGGGATAGTGGTTACTTGTGACCTATTATCCAGCAAGGCGCTCATGGGGATACCGTCCAGCACCATGGGTAAAACCGGGCGCCCCCCAACGTACTTATTACGCCAATTGTAAGGGCCTGGTGATCTTATGCCTGGGGGTTGGCCCTTTGCCCCAGGTTGGACCCTTTTAAATTACAGTACCTGGAAATGTGTCCGGGCTGGTTGCATCGACGGCAAATGGGCTGTCCATCCTCTGCGTAGCGGTCTGTGGGCCTCCCTCGGAACGACGGGATCCTCCTCTGTCGACGCCACGGGACATCCTCCGGACTTGAAGCCAGCTCGATGGGTCTTGACGGGTCCACTTGCAACGCCTGGACGGTCCTGGTCAACGCCGCGACGCTCCTGGTCAGCTCCTGGACTTGGTGGTGCAGGTCTTTCGACGGGGCTTGGTTCAGGGCCTGTGCATCAGCCCCCACGGGATCCATAGAGGAGGGCGCCGCCTCCTGGTGGTTGGTGAGAGCAGGGCGCCGGGGGTTTATAGCGCCACTGGTTGCAGATTCACGGAGCACCCTTATGGCCCTGTCCTTAAATTGGGCAAAGGTTAGGTCGGGGTTCTGAAAGAACATGAGACGCAGTTGGGCCCTGTGGGCGCTAGACAGCAGACCTTCTATGAATTGTTCTGTTAGCAGCTTATCCGTTTCCTGCACACTGCCAGGGTCAGTTTGTTGAATAGCCCTCAAGGCTTCCTGCAGATTTAGGGCATAGTCTCTGATGCTGTCCTGTGCCCGCTGCTTACATCCATAGAACCTCATTTTAATCTCAGCGGAGGTACGTGTGTCAAAGGTACCCCGCAGCCGGGCCAGAATACCCTTCACAGTCCTTTTATCCTCAGTGGGCCATGATTTTACCTCCCTTTGGGCTGCGCCAGTTAACTGCCCTGTCAATATGCTGACCTTCTGTTCCTCTGTCAGGGGGTAAACGTGGAACAAACTGTATAGCCTTTCCTTGAAGTCAGTTAGGGCATGGGGCTCCCCTGAGTATTTGGGCAGCCAGGCCGCTCCAGGGATGTAGGGCAGGGAAAAGGGCATCACCGCTGCTGCAGCTGCGTTGGTGGTAGTGGGCGCCTCTGTGTCCGACATCTTCCTCCCCCCTAGTTAAGCGTGGCCTACCTTCCGACGATCCTCTTCTGTAGGCCGCGGCTCCGTTGCTGCTGCTCTGGACGAGGACCTTGCGTCGCGTCCTGATGACGTCAGCGTCGCTCTCTCTCCCTTCCAGGACCTTGCGCAGCGTCGGTGCGTGGGGCGGAGCTTCGGATCTCGCGCGGTTTTGAAGTCCACGCCCCTCTTCTTCCCGCGCGGCGTCCTGAAGATGGCGTCCGATGGCGAGAAACAGCTGCGGATGGCGGGAAGACGGCAGAAGACGTCGGGAAACAGTCCAAGATGGCGTCTGATGGCGGGAATCGGCTCCGGATGGCGGGAAACGACTCCGGACGGCGGGAAACTTCGCCACAGGTAAGTTACAAAAGTCTTTTTCAGGCACGCAGTACCCGGTGGTTGCGGGCATGAAATCCTGCCGACTACGCCAAAGCTGACTCGCCCCTTGGGCCGTGGGGCACTCGGATCCGGGCAGTCTGGGAACGATGGGAGTAGTAGTGGCAACCCGGTTCCGTGGCTCAGGGTGGTCAGGCCAGTGGTAGTCCGTTATGTGCTATTGATTATGTCCGACTACGCCACCCGTGGATTGCGGTTATTAGGAACCGCCGCTGCATGCCGACCGCTGGGGCTGATGAGGTGTGCAGCTAGGGTAGTGTGACTCCCCACGGGAAGAGTGCGGCCCCAGGGCAGTATAGTGGATGGTGGGAGTGATGGTGGTGAGACTCCCAGTGCTGATAGTGCTGGAGAAGCAAGGAGCACACAGACAATAGGTTGCAGTCCAGGGTCTTTACTAGAACAGGTAAATTGACCCATAAACAGTCCCGGCTAGGAGGGGGACCTGGATGTCTGAGAGCAACGGGGAAATTGGCCCTGGTCAGGGTAAGGGTGTAGGCCTACCGTGCTTTCTGCGCTCCTTCTGGCTATCTCCTCCTGATAGGGTAACAGCCCACGTTTCCAAGCTTTCTGTGTATTCTCGCCTGTATGGCCTGCGACGTGGGTTCCTTTCTGCTCCCAGCCTTGTACGGCTTTACTGGTCCCTTCTGTTGTGGCAGGGCCTCCAGGCTTCTTAGGCCAAGGAATATACAGTCCCCTGCGGACTGGTTCTCTGCTGGGGGATGTGGAATCCTCTCAGCCTCAGACACCAAAGTCTGGTAAATTAAGTCCTCTTTCTGCCAAGACAGGCTCTCTTCGCCTCTTGTCTCTGGCTTGTGGCTCTCCTCCTGCCACACTTCCTCTTAGGTGCAGTGCAACTGTCTGTCCCTGTTCTGCTCTGGGACAAGTCTCAATGCTGAGACAGGCCATCCAGTTCTCTCTAACCCTGCCCCCAGCACCAGTTTTTATAGGGGCAGCCTGCTCCCCCTACTGGCCTGAGACAGGAGGCATTGCATGCTAATGTTCCCCTGACTAGAGAACCTCCCCCTTGCTCTCAGACACAGCTTTAATACATTTTGTGGCATCCAGGCCAGGGTGACACAGATGGAGCGAGACATGATGTCCCAGATGTGCTCAATCGGATTCAGGTCTGGGGAACAGGCGGGCCAGTCCATAGCTTCAATGCCTTCACCTTGCAGAAACTGCTGACACACTCCAGCCACATGAGGTCTGGCAATGTCCTGCATACTGCATAAGGGGCATAATGGGGGCATTACACTGTGTGGGGGCATAATACATACTACATAAGGGGCATAATGGGGGCATTAAACTTTTTGGGGCATCATACATACTGCATAAGGGGCATAATGGGGGCAATACACTGTGTGGGGGCATCATACATACTGCATAAGGGGCATAATGGGGGCATTACATTGTGTGGTAGCATCATACATCTTGTATAAGGGGCATAATGGGGGCAATACACTGTGTGGGGGCATCATACATACTGCATAAGGGGCATAATGGGGGCATTACATTGTGTGGTAGCATCATACATCTTGTATAAGGGGCATAATGGGGGCATTACACTGTGTGGGAGCATCATACATACTGCATGAGGGGCATAATGGTGGCATACACTGTGTGGTGCATCATACATACTGTATAAGGGGCATAATGGGGGCATTACACTGTGTGGGGCATCATATATACTGTATAAGGGGCATAATGGGGCATTACACTGTGTGGGGGCATCATACATACTGCATAAGGGGCATAATGGGGGCATTACACTGTGTGGGGGCATCATACATACTGCATAAGGAGCATAATGGGGGCATTACACTGTGTGGGGGCATCATGTATACTGCATAAGGGGCATAATGGGGGCATTACACTGTGTGGGGGCATCATACATCCTGCATAAGGGGCATAATGGGGGCATTACACTGTGTGGGGGGCATCATACATCCTGCATAAGGGGCATAACACTGTGTGGGGGCATCATACATCCTGCATAAGGGGCATAATGGGGGCATTACACTGTGGGGGGGCATCATACATACTGCATAAGGGGCATAATGGGGGCATTACACTGTGTGGGTGCATCATACATCCTGCATAAGGGGCATAATGGGGGCATTACACTGTGTGGGGGCATCATGCATCCTGCATAAGGGGCATAATGGGGGCATTACACTGTGTGGGGGCATCATACATACTGCATAAGGGGTATAATGGGGGCATTACACTGTGGGGGGCATCATGCATCCTACATAAGGGGCATAATGGGGGCATTACACTGTGTGGGGGCATCATACATACTGCATAAGGGGTATAATGGGGGCATTACACTGTGGGGGGCATCATGCATCCTACATAAGGGGCATAATGGGGGCATTACACTGTGTGGGGGCATCATACATTCTGTATAAGGGGCATAATGGGGGCATTACACTGTGGGGCCAGTAAAGGGGCCCTTTACTATGAGAACAATACGTTTCCTCCCTTCCTGTCTCCATAGTTGGGTCGTATGTATCTATTACAGGAAACAGAACAAAAACCTTATGATTCTTATAAAGGGGCAACACAAGACCCCAAAAGAGTCTCTGTGCTCAAGGGGTTAATGCCCCCTGCGCCCAGTAATGGGGGATCCCCACATACCTCCACCTGCAGAGCCGCCACCACATATATGGCTGCTCTGTGCGCACAGGAGCTGTGATGAGATCACAGGAGGGGAAGAGTCAGGGGTCACATGATCAGGGGCCTCAGTGGATGTGTGACACCCCAGGGGTCTGGTTGCCACAGTGATAGAGATATTATGTCTGAGAGCAGGTGGGAGGTCCTTTGGTCAGGGATCCTGTGCATGCCACACCTCCTGCCCAGTCTTGGGAGGGGAAGGACTTCCCCTATATAAACCTGGGGCTGAGGCAGGGTAGGGAGTTCTGAGAGGAGAAGACAGGGAGCAGAGCTGCTCTATGGGCTCTGCTCCACAGGCAGGCCCTGTCCAGGGGCCTGAGCCTGGAGTCAAGGAGAGTAGAGACAAGAAACAGTCATATGAAGAAACAGCAGAAGCTCAGTGGGAGCAATACTAATACGAGTCAGGGGCTGGCAGCTGCAGAGCTCGCCCTGACTGAGAAGCTTTCTTACCGGACCCGGCGTCCGAGGCTGTGGGGACTAACTCTTACCCAGCAGCAGAAGCCGACCGGCAGGGGATTTCAGGTCCTCAGGCCCAGAAACCCGAAGGCACGGTCACACGCGTGGGACCAGCACCGCCATCGTGGAGCGGAAGCCATTAGAAGGCCCCGAGTCACCAGCCATACGGGTGAGCACCACACGGTACACTCAGGGACGTGGGCTACTTATATCCGCTTCTAGCAAGGTAGCCAGAAGAGTACAGTCAGTTTGGGAGGCCTACAACTCCGCCTGGCCAGGGGAGATCCCATCTGCTCAAGGACTGACCAGGCCCCGTTCGCTAGCAAGTACTCCGGGAGGGTCTATCGTTGTTACCAGTAAAGACCCTGAATTACACCGCACCGTCTCTGAGTGGTTCCTGCTACCCCCATTTTCCACGTCGGCTGCCCTGAGGCCATACCCCTCCCGTTGGGGGTTATACTATCACGCTGCACAATTCTACACCGGCCTCAGCGGTCTGCCCTGCAGCGGCAGCTCCATAGCTGCAAATCAACGGGTGGCGTAGTCGACACTCAAATAACATCTATCAAGACTGCCACACACTGAGTTGACTCCCTGGGCACGGACCGGGTCCCCGCCACTCGGAGACTACAACCTCATCTGATCCGGTTCCGGGTAAGCCCCGTGCGCGAGACGCTGCGCGACACAGCAGGCCCAGGGGCGCCGCGTCAGATGCAGGACTCTGCTGTGCTGGTTGTCATGGTGCTGGATGAGCTGAAGTTTATGTGTGGGGTCAGGAGTAGTGTTGAGCGATACCTTCCGATATCGGGAAATATCGTATCAGATTGGATAGGACCGATACCCAAAAGTATCGGATATCGCCGATTCCGATACCGGAAACCAATGCAAGTCAATGGGACACTAATATCAGAAAGCCATCCCAGCGTGAGAGAATTCTCCTGATTGTTTAAAAGCCGGCGGGCGGTAAAAAGCCGCCGGCTTTTAAACAATCACACAGCCCCATACTGCTTCCCCGCAGCCTCCCACCCCGATCCTGCGCTCCCCCCGCCACCTCCCATCCCGATCGTAAGTTAGGACCGGGCGGGGAGCGCAGCACCAAGGAGCAGGGAGCGAAGGACCCGGGCGGGGAAGCCGGCAGTGAAAAGACTACACCGCCGGCTTTCCCGTTCTGTGCTGCGCTCTCCCGCCGGTTATTTCAAATGAACAGCTGAGGTATCAGGTGATGCTGATCAGCTGTTCATTTGAAGTAGCCGCGGTGCCCTCAGAGGGTTCATGTGAGTTCATGCTTCACTGCATGAACTCACATGAACTTTCCCACGGCCGCACAGGTCAGCCTCACCTCCCAGACCATCAGACCCATCATGATTGGTGTGTGCGCAGGTGTCTGTGCGATGTGTGCGGGTGTGTGCGCGATGTCTGCGGGTGTCTGCGTGCAGGCAGACATAGGCTAATGTGACACTACTACTCCCATCGGCCTATGTCTGTCCCCCGTCCACTTGTGCCAGCAGGATCAGCTCGATGGGAGCAGTAGCTATTTTAGCTGCCCCATATGTTATTTTTGCCCCTATACATCTTTTATGTTTTTAGGCCCCCCATATATTTTTTTTGTTTTTGGTCCCCAATAAATTTTAAATACATTTTTCATTGGTGGCCAGTGGTTACCTAAAATAAATTAGTTCATACATTACCTGTCCCCGCCGATCGCCACCTAAAATAAAGTAAAAAATAAAAAACTACACCTATACTCACCTAGACACCTAATTCCCCGAAGCCATCGATCTCCTGTAATAAAATATAAAATAATAAACCACAACCTTATCCTTACCCCTCCGTAGTAGTCCACGAGTGTCCCACGAAGATCTCCAGTTTAGAGCAGCCACATAAAATGTGACCGCTCTAAACCACTGCCGCCGCTAGAATGACGGGGCCGTAAAGCAGCCCCATCATTGCATAAACCGGTGTCTAGGTGAGTATAGGTGTAGTTTTTTATTTTTTACTTTATTTTAGGTGGCGATCAGGTAATGTATGAACTAATTTATTTTAGGTAACCACTGGCCACCAATGAAAAATGTATTTAAAATTTATTGGGGACCAAAAACAAAAAAAATATATGGGGGGCCTAAAAACATAAAAGATGTATAGGGGCAAAAATAACATATGGGGCAGTTTAAATAGCAGGATCAGGCTGATGGGAACTACTGCTCCCATCGAGCTGATCCTGCTGGCACGAGTGGACGGGGGACAGACAAAGGCCGATGTGAGTAGTAGTGTCACATCGGCCTATGTCTGCCTGCACGCAGACACCCGCAGACATCGCGCACACACCCGCACACATCGCACAGACACCCGCGCACACTCCAATCATGATGGGTCTGATGGTCTGGGAGGTGAGGCTGACCTGTGCGGCCGTGGGAAAGTTCATGTGAGTTCATGCAGTGAAGCATGAACTCACATGAACCCTCTGAGGGCACCGCAGCTACTTCAAATGAACAGCTGATCAGCATCACCTGATACCTCAGCTGTTCATTTGAAATAACCGGCGGGAGAGCGCAGCACAGAACGGGAAAGCCGGCGGTGAAGTCTTTTCCCTGCCGGCTTCCCCGCCTGGGTCCTTCGCTCCCTGCTCCTTGGTGCTGCGCTCCCCGCCCGGTCCTAACTTACGATCGGGATGTGAGGTGGCGGGGGGAGCGCAGGATCGGGGTGGGAGGCTGCGGGGAAGCAGTATGGGGCTGTGTGATTGTTTAAAAGCCGGCGGCTTTTTACCGCCTGCCGGCTTTTAAACAATCAGGAGAATTCTCTCACGCTGGGATGGCATTCCGATATTAGCGTCCCATTGACTTGCATTGGTTTCCGGTATCGGAATCGGCGATATCCGATACTTTTTGGGTATCGGTCCGATCCAATCCGATCCGATATTTCCCGATATCGGAAGGTATCGCTCAACATTAAGTAATACATAAGAATAATATGTACTATGTCTGACCACTACAAACACTCATCTGAACTGGTCCAAGTGCTGTCATGTTTTTTCACGGGCAGCACTTAGACAATACGGTCGTGTGAATATAGGCTTATGATGCATCTGGTAATAAACATGTTAAGGATGGGCCGCTACTCATGGGCCACTGCTGTGTGCTTGCCCCCCAGGCTAAAATGTGCCAGCCAGCCCCTGCTGCACCGGGTGCCAGAAAACCTAGATACACCTTTGGAATAGGTATCCTGCAAAGTAAGGATGGGGTTTGGTGTTTTTAAATGATTTTATTGACTCTGTGCATTTATATTTTGTATCAATAATATGATATGGTTATATATATCTTCTGGATATCAGGAGGGCTTATCCCTGTGCCTTGACTCTCTCCTTCTCCTTCGATGTCCTGTATAGGCCAAAAAAAACTACGCGTTTCGAGGACTCACAGTTCCTCTTCGTCAGCTTCTCGCTGGTAGTCAAACTGGTAACCTAATAAAGTCCAAACGCCCCCCACAAAGATAATACAACCAAAGAAATGGAGGAAGATCCAATACTAACAAGACGGTGCAAAAGGACATATGGAGGTGCAATAGAACTAAGATAGAATTCCAATAAGAATAGACTGTGTGTGAAAAAAATAATAATAAAAAAGACTTTGTTCAAACTTTCACAATTAGTTAAAAATGAATAAAAATTATATACTTATATTTCTGATGGCTATAAAAAACAGTCTGTTAATCAGTGTATATTACCAGGATAGTATAAATTCGGCACTTAGTACCATCCAGAGATAAAAAGGAAAAAATGAAGGAGAAAAATAAAAACATTATATAGTATCTCCAATAGGGGTATCAATGTATAGAAACAAATACATATATAAAATAGGTGGATTCAAAGGAATATATCCAAAAGACATATTATATTGATAAAATATAAGGAGGTTCATAAAAGTGCAATGTAAATGTTCAATTGGTACTGGGATAAAAAATACATACAGTATATACCGCTGCGAGTTGAAGGCATACAGCTGACTCTCGTGATTAAGGCCCTTCAGAGCCAAGCTATTTAATGTGAAGAACCATTTGGATTCCATCCGCGACATTAATCTCAGGTAATCACCTCCCCTCCATTTTCTGGGGACTAATGGGATCCCACAAAACTTAGTGTCCTTATAAGATTGGTTGTGGAACTTCCGGTAGTGCCGGGACAGTGGATACCCTTCAAAACCTTCATTCATGTTGATAAAGTGTTCCTTCAGCCTTTTGATAACTTGCGCTTTGTACAGACATCTCCTCCTGCCAAGGCATAAAAAGGGCGTGGCTTGGGGTGTGGATATGGGCGTGGCCAGACTACGCGTGCCGCATGGTTTCGCCCTCTTTCTAGTCCTCATAGGTTGGCGGTATGCTTGTACTGAGCAGATCTGGGATATCAGTGATTAGGTCCCATATTGTGCACTGTAAGGTCTGGAAAAGCTCCTTCTATCCGTCTCTGTAGCACCAGAGGAAGAACAGAGGGGAAAAGACAGGATTTTCTACATGTCGCGTTATGTAGATGTTCTGCAGATTTATCACAACCGTCCACAAGAAGAAACTGCCATCACAGAGCCGCCTTTAGCTGTTGGAAAAGTTTAACCTTAGTTTTGAATAGTTGCTATAGCCAACAAGGACTTTCTATTTATGCTGGGTCACATGATGCTGGTGCTGGGTGATGTCATGTGACGGAATGTTGTGGGTGATGATGTCACAGAGGGCGTTGTGATGTCACCCTTGGGGTATATAAGGGGGCTCCATCCACCTGGAGCTCATATCTCATTGGCCATATCTTGGTGCTGAGATACCCCCTGGAGACAATGAGGATCGCCATATTGTTTCTGTGCTGTACCCTGTTCTACCCTGTGAATTACCATAGGCTGCCGGTGAGTACCTGTCTATTATTACATATGGAGGACGTTTAGAATCAGCTGCGGCAGGGGAAGGGGATGGGGAGGGGGGTCCTGTAAGAATTTACCTGCGGGAATAAGAGGTTATGGCAGGGAAAGGAGCTTAGGAAGTGACAGTCAGAGGGGATATAAGTGTGGGGTGACCCCTCTGACTCCCACATTCCTGCCTTGTCCTTGTAGTGATTAATGACTTTGGTGTTGTCCCTTATATATCACTTTGCAGTCACCAGTGATCGCTCCGCACTGTGATCCTAAACTACAGTCTCATTTACCTTTTTGCAAACGCCCAGAAGGGGAGGAGTGACATCACACCCATGTGAGCAGATCCCGCCCACTTTTACTGCAGTCGTAATGCGAGCTAGCTGTATTCTGTTTTCATGGAAATATCAGCAGCTGCTCCCCCTAGTGTTTACAAGATGAAAACATCAAAAGAGTTAAAATATTTTTTTCAGATTTTATACCATTAAAACCTTTTTAAATATATATGTGTATTTATATATAAATATAAATACTTTACAATTTTACAATTGTAAAAAAATTGCTGACACTTTCCCTTTAAAAGATCTAAAGACGTTCTGCTTCATGTGCCATTGTGACCAATCACAGCACAGATTATATTTTTTAAACTTTTCTTGAAAAACTGAAGCTGCTGCGTGATTGGAAATCATGTGGAAGGGTTCTCTTTTAGACATTTAGTTAGGTCCAAAGTATCAGTGACATGATGGATAGAACTGTGCAATGATGTCACAGAGGGCTTTGTGATGTCACCCCTGGGTATATTAGAAGCCTCGGCCCATCTGCAGCTTGTATCTCATTGACCATACCTTGGTGCTGAGAGACCTCTGGAGATGATGAGTATCATCCTATCATTTCTGTGCTTTACGTTGCTCTACCCCCCACATTACAGTACACTGAGGGCGAGTATGTTCTCATCAATATGGAGGTCACAAGGATCAGCTAATGAGAATATCGCCTCTTGCAGGACTTCTCATACTGGACACGTGACCGTCCGTCATATGAAAGTCCAACTGTAAATAATATTCCATGGACCCTGGAGGTGAATCCCAAACTTCTTCCTGATCTTCTCAATGGGATATTTCTGAAAGTTGCTTGATAATGTATCCATCACTGTATAATAACAAGGGCTCTCTGTTTGACTGGATTGGGTATAAATATACAGGACTTTATTATGTTTTTTTTCTTTATTATAGGATGACCCACTACCCGTGGATCTCAGAAGAAGCACCTATCAAGCTTCCATCAATCTTCCTCTTGGCTCTTCCGTGGCGCAGTTTTTGTTGCGGTGATGACACTACTGACAATACTAGAGTATTTGGCCTTAAGTCTTGTCCTGAGCAAGTGGGCAATGTCTGAACCTGGTGAAACAATCAGAAAACTCCTGAGAACAAAACCATTCTGAAGGAACAAAGTGCTTGTAAGGAGCCGATTTGCATCCCTCAGATTCAGAAGCAAGACTCCAGGAGAACACCTGTCCTGCCCAATGGCAAATGTTCTACTCCATCCATGGCTCCTGCACCGCAGGATGCGAAAAAGGTTCCTAGTTGCAACTATAAAGCGGCGTTCAGTGATATTGTCTGGGTCAGAACGATCCCTCACAACAATATAGGAAGAAGAGCTCGAAGTTCAACGCAGCTTAAAGAGAGGTTACTGATTTTTCAGAGAAGCCAACAACCCAGAATTCCAGAGCCAAGAGCACCAGAACCTAGAACACCAGAACCTACCATGTCAGAACCTAGTATGTCAGAACCTAGAATGCCAGAGCCTGAAATGCCTACAACACCTCAACCCAAAATCAAGAGGAGAAGATGTTTCCTTAGATGTCTTAGAGGCGAGGAAGATTGAGAAGGCAACTGCTTGAACTTTCCCATTGCTCGTGTTTTCATCACAGGTTAGTCCTATACATGCTGTCTGATGGGCACCATCTTACTACATACAATGCAGCATTGCACCTGAAATCGAATGGATATTTTGTCACACACTTGCACTTTAGCACCTTATCATATGGCGCATATATCTATGAACGCTTTGCTAAGTATCACTGTCTAGTATGTGCTTCTGATGAACCTATTTTAGGAAAACGTGTCGAGGTTTGGCATACTATGTACTTGAGTTTGGCGTACTATGTGCTTGTTGGTAAATTCTATTGCCATCTATAATCTACTAGATATTATAATGTCTCTGGTGGGATGCCCCATGCCGAATTGTTGATAACTGACTATGAGCATTGTCCTCTATTTCTTATCTACTATGGTTACAGGTTGATGTGAAGAGAGCTGTGCCATTGGTAGCGATTTTTCTACTGATTTGTCAGTTATATTTATGTTAGTTTAGCAAATTTCTGCTTGTAGGGTCTAATGTTTTACCATAGTGTATGTTCTGTGAGCTAAATTGTCATACTTATGCACTAGATAGATTATAAATTGTGATGCTTATGTACAAGATAGATTATTAGTTTAATCGGTGATTTTTTAAATATTTTTTAGCATCAGGAGACTCAAGAATCGCATCTTACAGAAGACAAGAAGCCTAAATGCCGAAGGGTGATGACCTGTTGATGGCCCACAGCTGGAGGGTCATTACCTCTTGATGGCACAAAACTGGACAGAAGATAAAAACATTTGATGGCACACAGCCGGAGGGTGATGATCTATTGATGGCCATAGCCAGAGGGTCATTACCTGTTGATGGCACACAGCCGGAGGGTGATGACCTATTGATGACCATAGCCAGAGGATCATTACCTGTTGATGGCACACAGCCGGACAGAGGATAATTACCTGTTGATGGCACACAGACGGATGGTCATTACCTGTTCATGGCGCACTGCCGGATGGTCATTACCTATTGATGGCACACAGCCGGAGGGTGATGACCAATTGATGGCCATAGCCAGAGGGTCATTACCTGTTGATGGTGCACTGCCGGATGGTCATTACCTGTTGATGGCACACAGCCGGATGGTCATTACCTGTTGATGGAACACAGCCGGAGGGTGATGACCTATTGATGGCCATAGCCAGAGGGTCATTACCTGTTGATGGCGCACTGCCGGATGGTCATTACCTGTTGATGGCACACAGCTGGAGGGTGATGACCAGTTGATGTCGGACTGCCGGATGGTCATTACCTGTTGATGGCACACAGCCGGACAGAGGATCATTACCTGTTGATGGCACAAAGCCGGTCAGAGGATAAGATCTTTTGATTGCATACACCGGGTCCCTCCCTGATAACAGGGAACCCTGGGGAATACTCGTCATCTTGATCCCCCACTGACTAAATACTTGCTCCACCTCAGCCTACACCATCATGGAGGACACTTCCACCTGTGTCCACTGTAAGGTTCGACTTTCTTTTATCATTTCAGCAGATTAATAAACATCATAAAGCTGTAAAACTATCGAGTAATTTATTATAAATTATTATAAAGAAATATAAAGTATAATAGATAGCTATAGAGGGCACAGAAGACGACTAACTATAGTAAGCATGGTATCGCCTGATATATACTGTATATTCTAGATGGCGCTATTACACTAAATACATCACAACCTCCAGGGTGATATTACCGTACAATGTGAGATCACTAATAATGGCCACAGATTATGAGAAAATGACCAGCTCCATAGTCCTGGAGTTATTATAAATGTCTCTAGTGTGAGGCAGGGACTGGACGAGTGTTGGAGGGAGGTATATTCCCCCAGGACGTCCTTTATGTATCCATGCTGTAGAATCTGCCGTATACTTCTGTTCTAGCAGTCAGACATTTCACTCTGCAAATCACAGGCTCAACATTGTGTAAAACTACCACCGTATATAAGAGCACTCAGAATAAAAACTAGCGGCATGCCGTGCACTGCCCACGTCATGTGTACGGGATACAGGACCTGCAGGACCTGGTACGGCCATTATAGTTGATAGATTAATGATACCTGTGGAGATGAAGGGAAAAAAATATGTGCAACAGCAGGAGGAGAAAGTCTCAAAATGTAATTTGAAGAGTATAATAGAGAAATGGGAAACTTCTGGAGATGCAGATAAGTGGTACCAGGGCAAAACGTAAGTGCAGTCAGACAAGGGAAAAGTGCAAATGATCCAGCGTAAAGGTTTGTTTAGTAGAAAAAATATTAAAACTTAGCTTTTATTAGCCATATAAAACACTGCTCCACAAAGAATACAGCAAATGTGCAACTATCATAGCTTACAGACCTACACGTTTCAACAAATCATGTCTTAATTATGGCCCTACTACTAGAATGACAAAAAGGCATATATATATATATATATATATATATATATATATATATATATATATATATATATCCACGTGCCTGTATGACCTCCCTACAACGCCTGGGCATGCTCCTGATGAGGTTGCGGATGGTCTCCTGTGGGATCTCCTCCCAGACCTGAACTAAAGCATCCGCCAACTCCTGGACAGTCTGTGGTGCAACGTGACGTTGGCGGATGGAGCGAGACATGATGTCCCAGATGTGCTCAATCGGATTCAGGTCTGGGGAACGGGCGGGCCAGTCCATAGCTTCAATGCCTCCATCTTGCAGGAACTGCTGACACACTCCAGCCACATGAGGTCTGCCATTGTCCAGCATTATGAGGAACCTAGGGCCAACCGCACCAGCATATGGTCTCACAAGGGGTCTGAGGATCTCATCTCGGTACCTAATGGAAGTCAGGCTACCTCTGGCGAGCACATGGAGGGCTGTGCGGCTCTCCAAAGAAATGCCACCCCACACCATTACTCACCCACTGCCAAACCGGTCATGCTGAAGGATGTCACTCTCCACGGCGTCTCCAGACTCTGTCACGTCTGTCACATGTGCTCAGTGTGAACCTGCTTTCATCTACGAAGAGCACAGGGCGCGAGTGGCAACTTTGCCAATCCTGGTGTTCTGTGGCAAATGCCAAGCGTCCTGCATGGTGTTGGGCTGTGAGCACAACCCCTATCTGTGGACGTCGGGCCCTCATACCACCCTCATGGAGTCGGTATCTAACCGTTTGTGCAGACACATGCACATTTGTGGCCAGCTGGAGGTCATTTTGCAGGGCTCTGGCAGTGCTCCTCCTGTTCCTCCTTTCACAAAGGCGGAGGTAGCGGTCCTGCTGCTGGGTTGTTGCCCTCCTACGGCCCCCTCCACATCTCCTGGTGTACTGGCCTGTCTCCTGGTAGCGCCTCCAGCCTCTGGACACAGCCAACCTTCTTGCCACAGCTCGCATTGATGTGCCATCCTGGATGAGCTGCACTATCTGAGCAACTTCTGTGGGTTGTGGAGTCTGTCTCATGCTACCACGAGTGTGAAAGCACAACCAACATTCAAAAGTGACCAAAACATCAGCCAGAAAGCATTGGTACTGAGATGTGGTCTGTGGTCCCCACCTGCAGAACCACTCCTTTATTGAGGTTGTCTTGATAATTGCCAATAATTTCCATCTATCCTCTATTCCATTTGCACATCAGCATGTGAAATTGATTGTCAATCAGTGTTGCTTCCTAAGTGGACAGTTTGATTTCACAGAAGTTTGATTTACTTGGAGTTATATTCTGTTGTTTTAAGTGTTCCCTTTATTTTTGGAGCAGTTTATATAGATACATACAGTGAGTACGGAAAGTATTCAGACTCCTTTAAATTTTTCACTCTTTGTTTCATTGCAGCCATTTGATAAATTCTAAAAAGTTCATTTTTTTCTCATTAAAGTACACTCAGCACCCCATCTTGACTGAAAAAAACAGCAATATAGAATTTTTTTGCAAATTTATTAAAAAAGAAAAACTGAAATATCACATGGTCATAAGTATTCAGATCCTTTGCTCAGACACTCATATTTAAGTCACATGCTGTCCATTTCCTTGTGATCCTCCTTGAGATGGTTCTACTCCTTCAATGGAGTCCAAAATGTGTTTAATTAAACTGATAGGACTTGATTTGGAAAGGCACACACCTGTCTATATAAGACCTCACAGCTCACACTACATGTCAGACCAAATGAGAATCATGAGCTCAAACGAACTGCCCAAGGAGCTCAGAGACCGAATTGTGGCAAGGCACAGATCTAGCCAAGGTTATAAAAGAATTTCTGCATTACCCAAGGTTCATAAGAGCACAGTGGCCTCCATAATCCTTAAATGGAAGAAGTTTGGGACCACCAGAAGTCTTCCTAGACCTGGCCGTCCAGCCAAACTGAGCAATCGTGGGAGAAGAGCCTTGGTGAGAGAGGTAAAGAAGAACCCCAAGATCACTGTGGCTGAACTCCAGAGATGCAGCAGGGAGATGGGAGAAAGTTCCACATAGTCAACTATCACTGCAGCCCTTCCCCAGTTGGGCCTTTATGGCAGAGTGGCCAGATGGAAGCCTCTCCTCATATGAAAGCCCGCATAGAGTTTGCTCAAAAACACATGAAGGACTCCCAGACTATGAGAAATAAGATTCTCTGGTCTGATGAGACGAAGATAGAACTTTTTGGTGATAATTCTAAGTGGTATGTGTGGAGAAAACCAGGCACTGCTCATCACCTGCCTAATACAATCCCAACAGTGAAACATGGTGGTGGCAGTTGTTAGAACCCTCCTGTTAGTTTTTTCTATTTTGTGGTCATGTGACCTTCTGCCTATTTATTCCAGTTCCGCCCTTCAGGCTTTGCTGGACTTCAGTGTTACTTTGACTCTTAATCTAGCCAGGTGCTTTGTACCTACTGTATCTCTCTAGTTTGTTTGGTCCTTGGACCACTAAGTACTTTTGTCTGTTTGTCTTCTTCTGCTACTACTTCTGCCAGGAGGTGTCCAGTTTTGTCCCAGTCCTTAGTTCTTTTAGGGACCCCTCCCTTTAATCTATAGGTCTGTGTTCAGATTAGCCGCGGACATAGGCGGGTCTGTTTGCAAGGAACAGGTTGCCCGCTGCATCGTAAGGAATCAGCTTAGTTCTATTGTATGGACAGATTTCCTCTCTTTCCTTAGTTCTTGTAGCAGATCATAACAGCAGTATCATGCTATGGGTGTGTTTTTCAGCTGCAGGGACAGGACGACTGGTTGCAATTGAAGGAAACATGAATGTGGCCAAGTACAGAGATATCCTGGATGAAAACCTCTTCCAGAGTGCTCTGCACCTCAGACTTGGCCAAAGGTTCACCTTCCAACAAGACAATGACCCTAAGCACACAGCTAAAATAACAAAGGAGTGGCTTCAGAACAACTATGTGACCATTCTTGACTGGCCCAGCCAGAGCCCTGACCTAAACCCAATTGAGCATCTTTGGAGAGACCTGAAAATGGCTGTCCACCAACGTTTCCCATTCATCCTGACGGAACTGGAGAGGATCTGCAAGGAAGAATGGCAGAGGATCCCAAAATGCTGGTGTGAAAAACTTGTTGCATCATTTCCAAGAAGACTCATGGCTGTACTAGCCCAAAAGGGTGCTTCTACTCAATACTGAGCAAAGGGTCTGAATACTTATGCCCGTGTGATATTTCAGTTTTTCTTTTTTATTAAATTTTGCAAAAATTTCTTCATTTCTGTTTTCTTTCAGACAAGATGGGGTGCAGAGTGGACTTTAATGAGAAAAAAATGAACTTTTTAGAATTTACCAAATGGCTGCAATGAAACAAAGAGTGAAAAATGTAAAGGGGTCTGAATACTTTCCGTACCCAGTGTACATGCATGGAAATAAATGCAGAATTATATTTCTTAATACTGCAGTATCAGATCCTGTCTTGAATTTAACCCCTGTGGTATCCAATGTGAAAATCCACAGGGACTCCCCTGATGAATTACAATTGAGGAAATCATGAATTTTATATTCTCTATCATTACTTAAGGACATAAAACTATCTGTTTTAACCGCATGTAGACACGCTTTGCACCGATTGGCTCCACATCTGAAGAAACCTTTTGTGCTGAGCCAATTTGGTTGTACAGTATTAGTCTCACTCAGGGGTGGATTAAGAGTAGCAAGGGCCCCCTCCACACACCTGATTTATCACGTGACATGTCACATGATCCCCGTGATAGATCATGTGATAGTTCACGGGAAATTAATTTGGCATAATATTAATTGTGCTGCCCCATCTGAGAGCAGCACAATATTGGGGCAGATACCCTGATTCCAGCGATGTGTCACTTTTTCAGCTGCTTGTTGTCATTTTGAGAAAATCACCGTTTTATCTGCTGCAGATCTAGCAGCTCTCTGAATGCTGCGCTCTGTATAGCCCCGCCCACAACACTGATTGGCAGCTTTCTGCCCATGCTCAGTGTACACAGAAATCTACTGATCAGTGATGGGGGTGGGGTCCTACAGAACTTACTAGTCATCTAGTAATAATTACCTTCTGACAAATCAATGATTTTATCAAAACAACACTAAGCAGCCCAGTAAGTGACACATTACTGGAATCAGTGCCTCTAACCCTACATTATGCTGCTCTCAGATTAGGTGGCAAAAACCTGATGACAGATTCCTTTTAAAGGAGCTGTAAACACAAAAAAAGTTTGTATTAAAAAATACAAGCCATTTGTTAAATTAACTTTTTTTCATTGTTAATTCACATTAGACTGTATCTTCAACACTTTTGTCAGCAGGTCTTATTACAGACTCTGAATAGGGCAGCTCTCTCCCTCTCCCTCAGCAGAAAGTCACAGCATGGTTAAAAAACGGGATCTTTTATGATTTTCTCATAATAAATAAAAAAGGACATGCAAGTCCTCCAAACTATTTTCCGTTTCTGTATAGGGGAGGTCCTAAATCTTTCTTGTTCTTTAGTTGATCACATGTCAAAAAGGCAAAGCATTTACTATGAACTCGCCTAAAAAAATATACACTTGGAGAGTAATATCATCATTTGCATGTAAATATTCCTTGACTCTAAGGGCTCGCTCACACTGTCGTATAACACGGCCGAATGCTATGTGATGTTTTATCGGATAGGACTCGGCCCTATGTTATACTATGGGACAGTGCAGATCTGCGATTATTGGCATGAGAAAATAATCTCATTCGATATTCGGACCATGTGCACCCATACAAGTCTACGGGTGCACGTAAAACATTGGACTGCACTCGGATGTCATCCAAGTGCAGTCCGATGAACACTCACAGAGACTATGGAGAAGATGGAGAAATTAAGTTCTCCATCTTCTCCATATCTGTGCTGCGAGAGAATCGGATCACACTCAGTTGAAGCTCTGACAGAGTTTGAGCCGAGTGTCATTAGCATAATTGGCCCTATTCTCTTGCATGAGAGAATATATGGCTTAGTGAGTGGACCCTAAAACTGAATAGTAGTGACGGACAGGAACCTCACAAGCGGGATCCATGTAGCTCTCAGATGTCATGTAGGTAGGGCTTCATTCCATGGGGTAGGGCTTAATTTCAAGGTATATAAAAAAAATGGACTTCAAATAAAAATTAAATGAACACAAAAAGCACTAATTGAATTATTTTTTTCATATTTATGTTTGCAGCCCCTTTAAAAACCCTTTGAGGACCAAGACACATATATGTCCCATAGTTTTAAACTGGAAAAAAATTTGATTGAATAAAATTTAAGGTCCTCAAAGGTTTAAGTAGGTCATAAATTCATATGAATACTTGCTCATACAATTGCACATGCCAAAAGATGAAGAAGAACAG